>NC_056732.1:411676352-411951352 GCF_019279795.1 Protopterus annectens
ACCTAAACAATAACAACAACATTGTTTTGAGGTTAAAGGAATTTGACTCAATTCTTTTGAAATATAAAAAATTGCAAGCAGAAACAATTTATTTTCGGGAATGTATCAGTCAGAATATTGTGCCCAAAGGACTAAGACAGTGGAAATATCCTTCAGGAGTCATTAAAGACTCCGTTTTCCACAAACAGCTAATACAATTTTTTAACCAGCAAGGTCTTAGCTTTTTGGAATTACTCATTGGTGCATATAACAACCAAATGATTGATCTAAAAACTCAATTGGAGATCTTGGAAAAGGAAATTAAAGATGACAACGATTTTCCTAGTTATGAATATGATTTTGGGCGCATATTTATTACCATTAATTCCTTGTTAAACAAGATCAACGAAACCAAAAAACGTAAATTAAATAGAGACAAAATAGCCTACAACAAAAATATGGCATATCCTGACCCCCCCCTCTTATACAACGCAATGGTACAATCACAGGCAACTTCCCGTCCAAACATACACCACAACTTTAACAGTAATAACGATCAGAGCTCTGACATTGATTTAGAAGAGTTCCCTCCGCTCTTATTGGATTCACAACTTCAGAACGGAGAGCCCAATTCAGGTCCAAGAAGAAGTGAAAGAATTAATGAGAAACAACAACAACGTAGCCGGAATGATGGCGACAGAAATACGTCTAACCCGTCTTCGGGTTTTCAGCAACAACGGAACTACCGGAATTCGAATTCGCTGAAAAACAACAAGAAACCCCAGAACAAGAGATTCTACAATCGCCGCAAGAAATGACGAACTTTTCCCATGGTATGCCTGTAATCATTTATAACAATGGTAGGGACTTTAAGGTGTATAACTATACCTCTTATGTACCTGAACAGGAACTCATTGAACTGTTAGCTAAAGGTTTCAATTTTGCTTTGCCTAGTAATCTCAATTTACCACGTATTTTATGTGACTTGAAGTTATACACTCGTAAATTAAATTTAAACACCATATTTAGAGGCAATGCTGAAATTTTGAATGATGAAAGGGTTCCTAGCACTTACAACCCTCCACTAAATACACATATTGCAGCATTTGAAAAAGTTTCCGAAATGCATTTCAGAGGATTGTTTAACAAATGTAACTATGCACAAGACAATAACATGTATTATAGGAACTTGATACAAACAGTGAGATGTCATCAGATAAGGGTAATGAAACCAGACAAGGGAGGGGGGGCAGTCTTAATGTATGACACAGACTACAATGGACATATGCAAGCTATTTTAGCTAGTGAGGACTATGAAGTTATATCTAGAAATGAACTTAACCAAGCTCTTCACAGAAATAAAAGCACTTTAAATGACATGTTCATTGACGGTAGTCTCACCACTGAGTTATACCATTATCTCGACATGGCAGCCCCCCGTTTACCTATTATGTTTGGTGTTCCCAAACTTCATAAAGGTTTGGCCAATCCATCTTTTAGACCCATTATAGATGGCAGGCAATCTATTACCTATGCCTGTGCCAAATGGGTCGATAACAAACTCAAAAACATCTTAGAAAATGAATCACAGATTTGTATCGATTCATGGCATGTCTTGAAAAACCTTAATGCAATTCCTTTCCACGATGACTATGTGTTCATTACAGCTGATGTTACTAACCTTTACACGGTCATCCCACAAGATACAGGTACTGAATGGGTTAGGGATTTGCTTCTACTTAAAAGTATAGATGGGGCTGAAATTGATCTAATAATAGCATTATTAGAACTAGTATTAAATAACAACTATTTTTTGTTCAAAGACACCATCTATTTAAAAAAAACAGGCATTGCGATGGGCTGCGCGTGGCTCATTCGCTAACTCTGTTATGGCGTTCTGGGAAAGAACATTCTTGTTTAATGACCTTTCTTTTAAGGATATGGTTGTATGGTTTTTATGATAGTAAAAGGTTGCGAAGAAAAAATAAACACACTCATGTACAACATGAATTCTTTCACTTCCTTCTTGGAATTTTCTTTTGTCTTGGAAAAGGATTTAATTAACTTCCTGGACATTTCAATCGGTAAAGATTTTGATAATAAATGTTTTGTTACTAGTATATATAGGAAAAAACTATATAGTAACTCATTATTACATTTTACTAGTAACCACCCGTATACACAGAAAAAAGGCATTATGAAAGGCCAATTAGTGAGGGCCACCAGAATGTGCTCTAATGATAATCTTTTTAATCAAGAATGTGACTTGCTTAAACAAATGTTCCTGAATAGAGGTTATCCAAGTAAACTAATTAATGATTTGACTAAGGAAATTAAATTAAAACGTCATAATGGTTTACTCTTACCTCTTTTAATAAATCAGAACATTGCTACATCAGTTCCTGACATAGAGAGTCAATCTATTCTTGAGCAACACATTACAGTGGTTAGTAACCAGGAGGTGAACAATTACAACACATGTATGGTTACCCAGTTTAACCAACACATTTATGAATTTAGAAATGTTTTAAACATAAACTGGGAACTAATTGCACAGGATATACTATGTAGCGAAAGTTGTGGCCTTAAGCCTAGAATGGTGTTTAAAAGAACACCGTGTTTAAAAACGCTGTTGGAAAGACCGTTACAACAGCACTTGAACGTAAAAGGGATGTTTAAATGTGGGTTTTGTCACTATTGTAGACACATCAAAACTGGACATACCTTCAACATTAAAGGAGTAAAATATTACATCAATGGCAAATACAACTGCCAAACTGAAGGTGTGGTTTATGTAGCACTATGTCAATCTTGCAATGCGTTTTATTTTGGAAAGACGGAGCCGCTTTTTTTGCGCCATATATGAACATTTATATGCAATTACAAAAATAACACTCTAAACGCTTTGGCAAGACATACTATAACGCACAGAACACAAATTTTTATTCATGGTAGTCCAGCAGATTAAAAAAGATAAGAGAGGGGGTCCTTGGAACCTGCTACTAGAAGAACAAGAGCTTTTGTGGCAATTAAAAACTAATGCCCAAGTTTACCCAGGTCTTAATGAGTTTTGTTCAATTAAATGTTTGTTAAAACTCAAGGCCATTTTTAGATAGTAATTTTGACAGAGTTAGTAAAAGTAGAAAGAAAACTGTACCTGTTTTTACATTTTAAGAACATCAGGAAACTTTAAGTCAATAACTTTTTATAATTTTTTATTGTCAGATTTGGAAATATGTACCCAAGCTTGAAAGTATTTTATTTGAAGATACAGGAATTATAACATGAATAAGTACTTGTATGTATTTTTTATATCATATTTTTAGTATGGTGTTGGTCTCTGTATATATTCTCATTATTCACTATATAAGAATGTTTTAACATTATACTGAATGATTTGAGTTTATAGCAGTATTTAATTGCTTTAAAATGCAAAAAGTTAATTTAACTGAATTAATTGTAGCTAATTGTCTAATTATTTGATTATGAATGTAACTATTTAAGTTGTAACCATTGTGTTTCTGTTCGTCTGAAGAAGTGCGGAGATTATCTGCATGAAAGCGCTCACGCAGTAAAGCAGTTTTTATTAACGTTCCATTTGACTGCAGTTGGTCCATTATTTTTTTGATTTTCTTAGTTTGTTAATGTTCTTTTCTTTACTTTCTGTAACAACTTGACTTACTATTTTGCAAATGGAAAACACTGGTTTGTGCTTTACATGGTCATTCCTTTAGTCACTCGGGTTCATGGTTTTAAGGGTTTGTATTACTTTCTGACTTGTAAGAATAGTTTTAATATGTTTGCTGTATTATGTTTTAAATCAGCCAGCTGCTGATACAGTGACGAATTGTTAGACAGTGCCTTATTTTCACATGTCAAAGAATTTGAACTCGGTCCTCTGCTTCTCACTTTTGTGCTTTCCCAGCTGACTTAAGTCTACTGAAGTGTGCTCTTTCACAGAACACTGAAGGGTTTGAAAATCAGAGCTTACCTTATATAGCTGCCTCCCTGTACCTTGGGTTTTACTTTACATCTCAGTTAAGTCTGGCTCTTTTACTTGCTCTTTAAACATTACAGACTGATTCATTTTTTATGACTTGAACTTGGCCCACCACTATTTCTTTTCCTCTGTTCTTAAAAAATACTGCAATGGTTGCTTGGGGAAGTTACCACAGTGATCAAAGGCAGAACAGTAGCCTAGGCAGGAATCTGATAAAGGAGTACCTGAGCACATCTGTTAAATACCAGGGGTCAAATATCAGAGTCTTTTACTTTTTGTTAATATCAGACTCTTTTATGTTTTGTGACAAAAGACTTCATTCACTCATTGCAAAGTTATTTTTCTTTCATTTTCAATACTTGATGCCCATCTTCCAGCACCATAGGATTTGCACATGTATGCATGCACCCTGCTCTGTTCAAGAGTCTGCCTTATCTTTATCAATAGTAACTCCGTTCTCCATTGAGGCAAAGCCCCATTTGCATTCACACTTCTTGTAGCTTATGTTTAACTTGCTCAGCACTTTAATTCACAGCCTTATGCCTTTTGTTTTAAAACATCAATCTATTCAGCTGCACTATGTTTGGAGCATCAAAGTTGCATTTTAGTGCATCAGTTTGCTTCTGCACATCTGCTCCAATACCTTGCTTGAGAATAACTAGTTGTCTATATATATATACTTATATCAACACTGTGATCAGAACCTATAGACAAGAATAGTGCCATCTTGCTTTCTTAGCCCAATCTGTTCGGAAAGCTCAGGGAGTTAATTTGTTAATGCAACAATTTCTTACCATTTTCTTTTTGATTGATTTTCTGCTGCTCCAAGTCAGACACCACATTTTTGTATGTAGGAAACCAAGCAATTTATTTTCTAGATCCATCAATTCCTTTGCATGTTGGGCTTCCATTTTTTCTTCTTTTTTACTTTCAGAATGAGCTTTGTTTTCTACTTCACATTTAGCAATATCACTCTCTAACTGTCTCTCAAACTCAACATTCACACACACATGTCACAGACAGTTTCTCACATTTTTTTTATTCTTGAAAGTGATTCAGTTTCAGTTTGAAATTATTGTATTTGTTTTTAAATTAAGGACATCATCATCACTTACTGTTTTCTATTATTGCCATATTTCTTCATTCACACTGTAAATACAAAATGTTTGGTTTTGTCTGAAACTGACTTCTGTTTTCCCTCTCATGTTCAAGCACCAATTCACTTTTCTTCTTTCTGCATCATCTTTTCTAAGTCTATTAAGACATGCTCTTTTTTTTCTTTTTGGCTTGCTTTGTCTGATCTTTCTGAGCTTACTCAGGCTTTTTTTTTCTGTAGTGGTTTCATGCTTCCCATGCCTTTCTTTCTTCATTTCTCTTCCTTTAGAGGCTACAAGCTCTAGTTTAACATATCCACATGCTTATTTATGCATTTTGCATTACTTTGCTTAGAACTTTCAAGAACATTACTCTGTTTTAGCACTGCAACTTATACAGAAAGGCCTGCAAGTATCTCGAATAAAACAATGGTTTATTTTTTTTATTTTTTACAAACATTTTGTTCGTCAACAACATCCATTAACTTTTGTGTTTTGATTTCATTTCGGAAACCATATCTCTCACATTTACTATTGATTCTCCCATTTTAGAAATAACACTCCTTATTTGTGTTTGCCATTTTATGATCTGAGAAAATGTCCTAACTTCTTTTTGCAAAGCAGCAAAACACTGGCAGAATGTCTGATTTACCTTTTCTTAAATATCACTTTGTAGAAGGTTGAACTGTAGTCACAGGTTTGCCAAGGGAAGGAATTTATTACTTTTCCATAAGTTCTTGCTTTTTAATAATACTTTCTAGATTTTTAAATATATTATGTTCTTCAGCCTACATTGTTCCTGCCTAACAGGGATTGATTGCTGCAAATTATTGTCATTATGTTGCACCACAGCACTGTTTGTAATCAGACTCATTTGGTCAATACAACTTTTATTTAGAAACCAATATATTGTTGTATATCAGCTCATCTTTCAAGATACCAGCTTTATCTTTGCACACTTCTTGTTCTGTGTATTACTTATTTTGCCTCTCATTTTACAGGATGGGCAGTTTGTAACTTAACAACACATTAAACTTGCATTCAGTCCACCAGTTTCACAGGGAAGGCAATTTTTGCTGGCAGATTATTTATTGCACTACACAGAAGGGATCCCCTTTTGACTATCATAGGATTTAACTTTTAGAAGTAGCACCTCATACAAAATTGTTAGCTTCACAAAATGTCACCAGAATTATGGCAGTCCAATTTCATGAATATAATGTTTTATGTTGCAAGTATGCGGTATAACACCAAAAGAAAACTTAATTTTCCGTTCCAGAACAACCATTTAAATGACTCAAAGACTCACTTTTATTTCTAGAGCAAGCTTCTGAATGGCACAGTGTAATTATCTTTATTTTTATAGGATAATAGTTTCTCACTATTAACAATTTACTAGTCAGGAAGAATTGCTTTCTGTTTATGTACTTTGTTATAGTTTTTGATACCATTTAATAGGGAGAAGCAGTTTCAAATGGCACGTAGTTGTTGTGTCTTTCGGCTTTTTCCCGGTTAGGGGTCGCCACAGTGGAACTCTGGTCCGCTAATGACTGGCAGTAGATTTTTACATGCCGAATTGCCGGCCCTGACACACAACCTTCAACGAAGGCATGCCCATTCACACATGTCTCCACACAGAAGATGTTCACTTAGTAGGATTCAATATTGTACTACATTCCACCATTTGGATGGGATTTCTAGACAATGCACATTACATTTCTTTTGTTTTATTCTCTAAAAAAGCTGGGCTTATATACAAACCCTCAGCTAAATGCAGTTCTAACAAGCAATATGTTTCACAAGCATCACAGTTCTCTTGTAGCTTCAAAGACATTTATCAAATGTCTAACAGATGCTGATATTTACTTTAAATACAAGACCATTTGTAAAGTAAAGAAAATTATACATAGTTCATGTAAGCAGTATATATTTACTTTTGAAACATATGACAGTCTAAAATGCCTTCAACAACTTGTGAAAAAAATAGCAGTTTGCACACTTTGTGAGGTTTCCTCAAACCACCACTGCTCCAAATTCAGTTCAGGACCCACACTGCAACCATCATTTTCCAGTATACAGAAGTGTCTGACTTATTTTCCCAGAAAGCTAGTGCAACCCCCCCCCCAGAAAAAAACAGTAGAATTCTTTCACATACTTTGCGCTGCCTCAAAATTTTCCCACCACGTTTTATAACAGTTTAATAAACTCATTGTGCACAGGTTTGTTAAACAAACTTTCAGCACTTTCATGTACTTTACACTGCTTCTCATGCAACTATGTTCAACCTGGTTTAATAATTATTTTATGTATTTCACTTTTAGAGATCTGCTTCAGTCTCTGACTTTATACTTTGGGTGTAGCAAGTACAAGCTCAAGGAATCTGTTCAGAATAGACTAACAGACACACTACACTCTGGATATAGTGAACACTGTTCAGGTAATGCACACTTCATAGCTTATACCAAAGCAACAATCACAGATAAGAAAAATGACTCATAGTGTAGTCAGTCAGGACATTATTCAGGTTACAAGTTATGTGAAACAAAAATCGTTTTGTGCCCACATGCTTCACCAATGTTTCAGAGTTGTAGACCTTCTAATGACAAACCAGTCTCTGAAGCCATTATATTCACTTAGGCATTAGTTTATTTATAATGTAAACACAAGAAAAAGTGTCTCTCCTTGCACACTTACAGTAGAGAAGCACACTACAAAGAAAAAAAAAACCTTGAGAAACACAATCCCAGGAAGTAACAGTCCGCTCACCTTGGTGAATCAAAACACCATAAAATTATTTCAAGTACAAGGGTGTAGTCTAAGCACAGTAAAGTTTATTCCACCATTCATTAAAATTCCACAGCAAAGGTAAAAATCTCCAAAAACCAACAGTGAAGTAAGTGCTTTCGTCTGTAAACATACCAGACTTTATCAAGCTGTTGTGTTTCCCTCCTCTTTGCACTTATATACACTTGTGTACTTAATTGATAGCCAATTAACATTTAAAAATACAGTTCTCTGAAAATAAAAATGTGTGGACACATACTCAAGAACTGTGTCAGCAGGGTTGCAATACATGTAAAATTTGTTATCCAGAAGAAGTGTGTTTATGGACTGAAAACTTGAATTTTATTTCAAGAATTCACCTTTTATTTATATTATATGTTTTGATTCACCAAGGTGAGCGGACTGTTACTTCCTGGGATTGTGTTTCTCAGGGTTTGTTTTTTTATTTACAGTCCTGGTGTTCAAGTACTTTGCAGTGTTGGTGTATTTGTTTGAGCGAGGTTGTGGACAGTTCGTACACTCCAATTTTACTTTACTTACAGAGGCTTTTGTTAGCTAACAGAGAGTGGTTTTACCAAGCAAGCTGCCCTGTTTGTGAACACAACTTGTTGTTTTTTTGTACTAGTCCAGTTTAAAAGAGACTTTCTGAGACTTTCCGCATTTAGCGGGTTTTGTTTGTGAAGTGTTCCGGCTTGAAATACACCTCATTGCTTGTGTGTTTTTTTCGTGGTGGAAAACCAGAACGAACATAACTTGCAAGGCAACCACCAAGTCCCAGTAGTTTCTGGTAATAACAACGATGACAATATTGGACAATTGATTAAACTAATGACTCTGCAATACCAACAGTTGCAGAGTAAGTTGGATAAACTACTAGTACCAGCAATCCCAGCGATGACGCAAGTTTCGTTACGCCCGATGACAGCTAATGTACTTGATCCGCACGAGAAAACAATGAACCCAGTACATCTACAAACAGTATTCCTTGTGGACAGGTGGTTTGTGGGAATGTTTTACAACAAGATGACAACAGGAGGAACAGATTCGAACAATGGCTACACGAGGAACCATTATTATCTAATCAGGGGCGGCAAGTGAAAACTTTGGACATACACCAACGACTAAAAGAATTTGAAGAGAAAATGAGCAAGGTACATAACTTGCAAATTGACAATGCATACCTTGCAGAATGCATTAAAGTGCAAAGAATTCCCAAAGGCCTGAGAATGGTCAAATTTCCTAATGGACTTGTAGTTGGACAAACTGAACTTGATGAATTGTTATCTATGTTTGATAGGCATGGTATTGAATTGTTACACTTTATTATTAAAGTTAATAATGGTAAAATTAATTATCTTTTAAGTGAAGTTAACAAATTAAATGAAGATATTTTAAATGATGGAAGTTTTTTAAATTTTGAAGTGAAGTACGATAATATTTTTAAGAAAATAGAACAGCAGGTAAAGAACAATACACAGAGAAAGCAATGTAAATTAAAAAGGGATGAACTAGAATATAAGCAAAAAGAAGCGTATTTGTTACCCAGAAGTTATTATGGGGAAAGTATTGAAACGGATAGAATAGGCAACAATTTGGATTTTTTAGTTGATCAGGAGAATGGAGGGGGACAAAACACTAACTACGGCCAAGAAGTAGTGGATGAAGTCTTTGACCAAGAATTTCCCCAGTTAAGAAGGTCGGAAAGGTTACAGAATAGAAACCGCAACCGACAGAATAGCAACAATTTTTTAGGGGGGTCAACAGACACCCAGAGGGAGATTACCGAGGGGTCAGAAAACATATTGGAACAACAACAGGAACAGCAGATTTTAGAAGAAAATACAGACAGTAATTTTATTACAGAAGACCAGTCAGGGATTACTTATACCAGGAATGGTTTTAAGATTTTCAATTCTACAGCTTTTAAGATTTTCAATTCTACAGGTCATTCAGTTACAGATACACATTTCACCTTGTTTGAGAAGGGATTTAAATTTGTTCCAGTGAGGAAACTAGGATTAGCACAAACACTAACTGAACTAAAGTTATACATAAGGAAACTAAATTTACAGTTATATTTTAAGCAGACAAACAACACAAATAAAGTGAATGAAAGCACTTTGAAGAAAAAAAGTCTGTTTATTCCCCCATTAAACCCAGTGATGGCACATTATGAGAATATGTGTAAAAAGGAAATTTGTAAACAATACTATGGTTACAAAGAAGAATTTTACAACTTGACTAGAGAGGAAAAAATGTTATTAAATGAATTAAGAGAGTCAAATTTAATACGGGTAATGAAGCCAGATAAGGGAGGGGGAGTAGTTCTAGTAGAAACAATTGACTGTATTAATGAGATAACTAGTATGTTACAGGACACAGAAAAGTATTCAATTGCCTCAAGAAATGAAGTTAATATGGTTCATAGGAGACTACAGATGTACCTAGAGGATAGTTTAATGCAGGAAGTGATTAATGAGGAGGTATTCAACTTTCTACAGAATTAACACGCCTTTGTCCTGACTGTATTTGGTATACCAAAGGTACACAAGGACATTTATCACCCACCATACATATTGATTATAGCAGCCCAAGGTAGTTCCACATACCCATTGGGAGTCTTTATTGACAGGTTATTAAAGGATATTTTACAAAAGGTGGATTATGTTGTTAAAGACTTATGGGATTTTCTAACCTGGATAAAACAGGAATATTGCACACAGTGTACTGGTTTTTCAACTTTTGATGTTGTTGATCTTTTTGGATCAATTCCCCACAAACTGGGATTGGAATTGTTTCAGGAAGCACTATTGGAATATAGTAACTTGAGTGCTACCATGATTAATTTTGTATTACAAATGATGGAATGGATATTAAAAAATAGTTTTTTATATTTGAAGAAGAATATTACAGGCTACTAAAGGGGGTTGCAATGGGGTCAAGTTGTGCCCCCATTTTTGATAATTTAGTTTTGTGTATGTGGGAGAAAAAACACATATTTGGCACTGCATTTTCCAAAGATTGGATACTATATGCCCGTTATTTGGATGATGTATTCATTTTATGGAAGGTAGATCATGAAAGAGTATGAAAATTTGAGAGTTTCATCAATAACATTTGTGAATATTTCCAATTTACACATACTCACAATCCACAAGTTATAGATTATTTGGACTTAAGGTTGACTAAAAATATCAACCAGAACTGTTTTGAATCACTGATCCATAGGAAACCAACATATTCTAATAGTTTTCCGAGGTTTGAGAGTCAACACCCATTATATATTAAGATAAACCTTGTAAGAGGCCAGATGATTAGAGGGGCTAGAATGTGTTCAACGTTTGAAGGGTTAACAAAAGAGCTGATGTTACTGACCCAAATGTTTAGGAACAGGGGATACCCCATGGAATTGGTGGAGAAATTTAAAGAAGAGATTACAACAGGATGGGGTAACAAATGTATTCCCCTATTAGGACAAAACAAGTCTTTAAGGAAACACAAAGTAATCAGACCAATAGACATACACATTCTATGGTTATAGAATTCAGTTCATTTGGTAGGGAGGTACAAAAGATTCTTACCAATAATTGGGTGATTTTGGAAGGAAACAAAGAGTATACCCACTGGTTAGGCACAGGTCCACTCTTTATTAACAGAGTGGGGAAAATATGAAATATTTATTAGAACACACAAAACAGTTAAGTACGGTTAAGTGTACTAACAAATGTGGTAGGTGTAACCAATGTTCACTGATTTTAGAAAGCAGTGAATACAAGGTAGGAGATACCACACCCACTATTAGGATGGTTGGTGGCAATTGTCAAACAAGAGGGGTGGTTTATATTGCCATTTGTCAAAGTTGTTTAACTTTCTATGTGGGGAAAATGGAAAGATCCCTAAGGCAAAGAATTTATGAGCACACATATGCCATGGAAACTAAGAACAAAAATAATGCATTTTTAAACACTCAGAAATATGTCCTAATTTTACCTGTTTCAAGTTTGGCATACTTGAGATAGTGAAAAGGAACATCAGAGGAGGTGATTGGGGGAACGAATTAGAAACTAGGGAATTACACTGGCAGTTGACATTAAATGCAATAAAATCCCTGGGTATTAATGTTTATTTATCTATACAGCCAGTGTTAAAACAGAGAGCTAGGAAGTTGTAATTTAAAAGGTGAATTCTTGAAATAAAATTCAAGTTTTCAGTCCATAAACACACTATCCTTCTGGGTAACAAATTTTACATGTATTGCAATCCTGCTAACACAGTTCTTGAGTATGTGTACACACATTTTTATTTTCAGAGAACTGTATTTTTAAATGTTAATTGGCTATTAATTAAGTACACAAGTGTATATAAGTGCAAACAGGAGGGAAACACAACAGTTTGATAAAGTCTGGTATGTTTACAGATGAAAGTGCTTACTTCACTGTTGGTTTTTGGAGATTTTTACCTTTGCTGTGGAATTTAAATGAATGGTGGAATAAACTTTACTGTGCTTAGACTACACCCTTGTACTTGGAATAATTTTATGGTGTTTTGATTCACCAAGGTGAGCGGACTGTTACTTCCTGGGATTGTGTTTCTCAAGGTTTGTTTTTTTTTATTTACAATCCTAGTGCTCGAGTACTTTGCAAAGAAAAAAAGAAAGAAAACATAGTTCATCTTACATTGCTCTTCCCAGTTCAGAGGTCCCAACATATTCAGAATGATTTCAAAATTATAGAACAATATAACTCAAAAAGACACTACTTAAAATCACTTTTTGGTCTTCTTTATCAAGCAGCACATGTCCCAAAGATGTCCAGTGCTGTAAGTTATCAACATTGCAAAAGCAAGGTGAATTTACACAAGAACAGTTACTTCACACACTCTATCTGAAAAAGAAGTATAAACCCTTACTTCAGTACAGCACCTCCTGAGAAAATTTGTCTTCCTACTGGAATGTGAACTCAGGCTAACAACGTGGTCATATAGCAATGCATGTTAGTCTCACTGTAAAAGAGCTATCAAGTTAATTTATTATTGAAATTAAGTAAAACATTTGAGTGGCATGCACACTTTATAAGACACTAGCATTAGCTCCCTCCACCTCCATTCTCACATTGTATCTTTTGCACTTTCAATCACTATTGGTTTAGTCCCACTTAAGTTATAGTACTCTATCTTCTACCATCCTAAATAAGTTGGTTTTCTTTAATTTACATCCTACTGAAATGGATCCTTGGTAATTTAATAGAGTTAAAAGCTAGGGAAAGCTACTGATGTATTGAATTTCTACACCAGCCTTTGGTCTTTTTCTGATAGATTTTGTAAAATATTGGTCTTCTGGTCAACAGGTCCTTCCTGCTCTATTTGCCATTGCTATGCTTAGGTTAACTCCACTCCCCTACCCTACCCCCAATTTCCACCCACCTGCACTACATCTAAACTTATATCCAATTAGCTGCTCTCCACATCACTCTCAACCAATCATGTCACAGCACACCTTTTCCACACCCACTACATGCCTATCATCCACATACCATAGGTCAGTAATATGCTCCTCATGTTTCCCTCATTATTCTCTTAAACTGCAGTTACTCCATACATTCACTCCTTACTTCTCCTTTAGCTCAGTAAGCACCCAAACTGTCACAACCCTTATTGCAAATTCCTAATTTAGCCATTTTCCATATATTAACTTCTACTATGCTATGAACTCACTTACCTCTCTCACAATTACTATTCTGTTAATATTCTATTACCTAACTTCTTACCACATTAACCTACACAACAGATTCCCTCACAACACATACAACTTCCCAGCCCCACCATCCAGTACCTCTCAATCTTACAATTGCTCCCAATCTATACAACACAACTTTCATAGGATATTTTCCCAATACATTTCTCCAACCTATTCCAAAATCTCAAACATCTCATAAATTCACCAAACACATATCTAAACTCACCAAACTTCTGCTGCCATTCCCTGCACAGCTAAAGCTCTCTGGAGATATACACCCTACCCAGGCCCTGAATGTGTTCACCAAAAATCTAACATTCTCCCCACTATACAACCCATAACTAGGACAATAACCTCTCCCAGTAGCTCTAACCTACTAGTCATTGATATGATTGTCAGGAGCATAGTAAATAAAACATATGAACTGCATAATAGCATATCTCTTTACTCCCCAGACATTGTAGTCCTAACAGACACCTAGTTGAAACTTGACATTACCAACAATGAAATTCTTCCTCTGGGTTATAATGTACATAGATGTGACAGAAAAAACAAGTGTGGAGGAGGTATAACCCTACTGTATAAGCAAAACATAAAAGTAGAACTTATTAACCAAGTATGCCTGACATCAATAGCAGTGAGGAACTATTCGCCAAACTAGATAGTTTCATAGATTAATACTTGGCTAACTGACCTTCTGGGCCACATTAAGCCTAGCCAATTATCCCATGCCAGAGTCAAACCCTACACCTTGTGTCTGTAAGGAAAACACCTTAACCATTAGACCAACCTCCCAACCCCTAAAAGAAACAGAAACACATTACAAATACTTTTCAACATACCTTATGAATTTTTATAAAGTCTGGATTTGAACTTTCAGACTAATGAAACTAAAAAGCACACTGGGAGGGGGGATTATCAGTCTTTGCCACAGAACCAACAAATAACCACAACAAATATCTAACCATAATAGGTACTTACATTCCTTCTGGCAATAACTACAACTTAATTGAGGATTCTTTGCATTTGATATCATGAACCTTCCCACATGAGCCCATCATAATGGGTGATTTTAATACTGACTGGCATTCCTATGACTCTGACAACACCTCAGACTATATCAACCTACATGGCTTCACCCAAGTCATTTACACCACAACAAGAATAGACAAGGTAACCAAAAGACATTCTATTCTGGGCTGGATACTAATAAACCTACCCTAGTCTACCAATCAGGTTGTCTTCCTGATAGCATTAGTGATCATCTCCCAACATACTTAATTAGACATCATCTCGACCCCCCCCCATAGAAATCTATCACCATATTTGCAAATAAAAAACTGTCAGTGCTCAAATCTTTAACTTAATCTTACTAAACTCTGAATGAACCCCACTCAAAAGCCTTCACCTTGAGACTGCTATGGACTATTTTAACACCACTTTCTTGACATATTAAACAGTCTTGCCCCATGTAGAACTGCTAGAGTAAAATCCAATTTCACCCCTTGGCTAACAAAGAAAGTAAATCTCTGTTCAAACTAAGAGACAAAGCCTGGACACTCTGTCACACCAAAAAAACTTGGGCCAACCTAGAACACTATTAACAACTTAAAAATAAAGCCAAGGCCCAAGTCAAACTAGACAAAAAACTATATTATACTACTATACAACAAAAGCATCTCCACAATCCTACAAAATTCTGGTCAGCCGTAAATAAATTACTTCACCCAGGCCAATCTTTTATACCTACCCCATCAATTACTAACAATAACAACATCATATGAGCAAGAACCAGTGCAACAATCCTCCTACTATCCCAACCATTGCCAATGATGAAACTGACTTCTTCTCTTTTAAATCCATTCAAACTCAAACCATAAAAAAACTACTCATTAAAGTAAAGTCCACATCTCTTGCAGCTGACAATCTGATCTCTGAATTAAATCTAGCAGTAAATGTCATCTCCTAACTAGGCTCCATCCTCATCAACCAGTCTCTATCAGAACAATACATTCCAAAAACCTGGAAAATATCTTATACAATCCCATTGCATAAAGGTGGTACCGCCATTGAATTCTTAAATTATAGACCCATAGCTATCTTATCACCCCTTTCTAAAATATTAGCAAATTGTATGCATAAGCAGCTTTTCAAAATATTAGAAAAATGTATGCATATGCAGCTTTTCAACTACCTTCTATCTAGTAACCTCCTCTCTAGCACACAGCACGCATTTCACCCAAATCATAGTATCACAACTGCCCTGCTCAACTTCACCAATACCATCCACAAACATAGAAACACTGACAAGCTGGTATCCTCCATATTCTTGGACCCTTCCAAAGCATTTGATATGGTTTCTCAACCATACACCATCTACACCATCCCTAGCTATACCTTAAAGAACATCTAACTTAAGGGTCAATTTGACTTACACTATGGACCATGATAACATATGCCAGGTGATCAGAAAGTTCTGGCCGATTCTAACTTCGGATAAAATGTTAAAAGAGATTGTTGGAGATAACCCAAGCTTCCTTTTCAAAAATAAAAAGAATCTCAAAAGGATTTTATGCTGAAATGATGAGATATGTAACAACTATGTACATAATAATTCATCAGGAACAAAGAAATGTGGCTTCTGCAAAGTCTGCAATGTAATCAATTGTAGCAACACATTTAAGCATCCGGTTACTAAACAGACATTTGTTTTTCATGGATTAGCTAATTGCCTAACCAGCAATATTGTTTACATAGCTACCTGCACTTCCTGCACAGCATTTTATGTTGGAAAAACTAATATGAAGCTAAAGGAAAGAATTATCAAACATCAATCTGATATTCGTAATAGAAAGGAAACAAATTCTCTTTTCCTTCATTTACATGAGCATGGGGGACATAGGTTTGTTTTCATGGTCATTTCAAAGATACATTTTACTTCCAGAGAAGGAGACCTGACCAATCTGACTGAGAGAGAAGAAGCCAAATGGATAATGCGGCTGAGGGCAGATAACCCCCCTGGCTTTAATGGCTGTGTTCCCTTAAAACCTTTTCTTAAAAATAGATGATCAATGAGCTATGCTCACTTATGACCTGTTTTCATTGCCAGAAACCTTAGGTATACTGACTTAGGCTCTGATGTCCCAAAGAAACTGTTGAAATGAAATAAAAAGAAGCGCCCTAAATGACCATCTTTATTTTTATTTTTATTTTTCAGCTTTTTCTCTCAAATCTTGGCTTTTATGCAGAGCTTGTTCTTTTAACTAGAACATACTGGAAATATTTTACTAATATTCCTTCTGAAAATATGTCTGAGTCTGTCTTAGAAACGTCAAACTGTCATGTTGTTTTAAACAAAGAGTTTTAAATAAAGAGTTTTAACTTCAAGCTATGGAGGTGTGTACCAGTGGACTAACTTGATTGGTTAACATTCATCATTCACTGAGGTTGTTTCATTGGATGATACCAACTTTTAAACACTGAACCCAGCTTACCTACTTGGATCTGAAGAAGGCTTGAAAAAGCTGAAAGCGCTTGTCCATTGTTTACATCAGAAGGGTTCTTCACTTTTATGCTCGTTTTTTCTGTTTTTATGACATCCACATGTTTTAAAGCTGTGGAATTACAACGCCACTTGACTTTTACAACAGCAAAGCTCTATATTTCATATATTATGGATTCAACATGGTAAAAGCCTGTTATTGAAGCTGTTGTTTTGAAGCTGTCTTTTCGCCATTTTGGTTGTTTAGCAAGTTTTGAATACTCAGATGAAATACTAATACCTGTGGTGCAACGCTCTTCCAATATTTACATTGGATTTGGAAAATAGATGGGCTACACCATCTCCTTTTTTGTGGATCCTGTCTAGTCATATTGTTTGAAAGCCTGGAGAGAGAAATTCATTGTCTTTGATATGGGATTTTAGTCAGGTCTCGGTGGTGGAAGTAATGTCTAGTAGTTGGTGAGCTATCCATGCATGAAAGTCTGGGATTTTATTATGAATGCTATGAAGGTTTAGGTTTATTATAAATAATGACTTGTGGGAGTTTTTGATGAGTGGGGAGTTGGGAAGGTTGAGTGTAGATGGTCCTGGGTTGTGGTGTATGATGCCACATAAAGCAATGGTGGAGATCTTAGAGACATTCTAACTCTATGCATCATCTCTGCACTCACATCATTTGCCCTGCTACTCCTCCTTAACCTTCAAATTTTGTTAATAGCTTATTTTCAACAATATATCATCCTCAAATGTAATTCACTGTTAATGACCCTTAGACTGCTCTATTGCTAGATGTTTACTACTACTATTGTGGAATGTAAACTTTCAGTTGTAATTCACTGTTAATGACTCTTAGACTGTACAATTGCTAGATTTTTATTATTATTGTAGAATGTAGAATTTTTTTACTGTAAATTGCTGCATAAAGCTGTAGGACTTATTTGCTTTGTATATATGTATATGCTAATATGTTTGTCATTGTTACTGGAGCTTTTCTCCCCGGGCCTCCACTGAAAATGGGCTCAGTTTAGGCCCAGTGGACTTTCCCAGTCATCAAACTGAAATAAATAAATAAATAAATAAATAAATTATATGATTGTTTTTGATAGGGGTAGGATTGGAGGGATTTGCTAGGAAATTAGTAGTAGGCAAATGTAATTGATTTAATTGAGTTTTAAATGTAGAAGTGAAAGGCTTGGCTTTGTGAACTAAGAGAGGATATAGTTGAAATAGGCTTGGGGAGATGTCTGTATAACAGTTGGGAGAGATAGGTATGGAAGTAAAGGTAGAGGAGGTAGCATGGAAGTTAGTACATGAAGAAATAATGTTTTGAACAGGGGAAAGCAGTCGGCATGTAAGGAGAATGGGAAGGAGTAAGGCAGAGAATGTGAGTGTGGTGAAAGAGAGCATGTTAGTTGGATATGCAGCATTGTAATATGGTCAATAGTAAGGTTGAAAGGAGAAGTTGTTATTGAGGTTGTGGTTAGCTATTAAGAGAGTAAGTTATACTGTGGAAGATTGAAGGAGCTAAAGGAGAAGCTTAAGTAGAGTAAACTTAATTTGTGCTTAGACAGAAGAGGAAATTATGCACTCAGGTTTGGTAGTAGGAAAAGAAGTGTTTAATGTAGTAGACTGGAGAGGTTTGGACTGGAATAGAGTAGTATGGGGGAGTGTATTAGTTATGGTAGTTAATGAATATGTTCAGGTGGAGTAGAAGTGGAAGCAAGATAAGTGGGAGTGGAAGGAGGAGGGGGTTGGTTTGAGTGATAGGAGGATATTGTTGAAGGTAATTGGATGGAGTAAAAGAAGGGAGGAGTTAGTTAAGTATAAATGTAAGGAAAGTGGGGGTGGGTGGAAATCGGGGTAGAGTAGGGGCGAAGTGAGTCCAAGCATAGCGAGGGTGATGAATGGAGCAGGATGAGCCCCGCATGATTGGCCAGGCAGTGGAAGAAAAAAACTATCAGTAAGAGAATACCCTGAACACAGGTCAGTGCTTTAAATGGTAATTTTTTTATTAAGGCAGTGAAACCCACTGCTGATAATAGTGCCATTCCATGATGTGAATGCCCACATGGCCATGGCCACACACAGTCTACATCTGACCCACCTGTCAACCCATGACACATCACATCCCTGCTCCCTCAGTGCTCCACCATCTTTTGCACATGTGGAGCACCACATAGACAGTGATGTCACTTGCCCCAATTAGGGAGACCCATACCATCACAAGATATTATACCCAGCTCCAACTAACCTCCCAGGGTGCATCTGTATAACAATTCCACCTCAGCTAGTCCTTCCCCCTTCCAGCTTGTAACCATTGCTACTACCTGTCACTATATTCTTACACACAGGCAAATAATGACAAGCTTACCTTGGCCACCCCTCTGCATCTTGTGGGTTGCATAATGTCTAATACATAATGTGGTCAGCCAATGCACTGCACTTTATAGCCAGGGTGCTGCATTGCATGCATCAATTTTATTCTATGTTGTCTCTATCATGGCCCATAGTTGTGGACCAGGCAGTACTGCTTTGCTAAAGCCACAGCATATTATGCCTGTTTCAACCTCATCTGGGTTTCCCTTGCAACTGGTTTCTCCAACAACTCCTCATGCAGCTCTTCCTCTACTAATCCTTGTGGTCTGTCTGTCAGACCACTGTTGACTGTGTCATGCATAGTTAGAACTATGTCATGAAGCACAGCACAGGTTACACATATTTTTTTGCAGATCTCCAGAGCATACTGCATCAAACTACCAGAGGTATCTGGGAAATGGAAGCAGTCTTCAATACTCCAAACACAGACATTTATTGATTTAGCAGGCCAGTGTGCTGTTTTATGACATCTCAACCATGGTCTGCAGGTTGCAAATAGAAGTCATCAACCATGTCTCCTGTGACTATACAAAATCATCTTTATCACATAATATTAGAGAAATGTATGAGTTGACTGTGGTCTATACACCTATTGACCTATTTGTGCAGTCTGGGATGATGTGTGAATTTACTCATAAGATGTCCATTTGAAACAAATCACCCCACCCAAAGTGCTGGTATAGGTGACATATGCTCCAGATGTGGGACTTATGGGAGCTGTCTGGATGCTACACTGACACACTGTAAATAATAATCGTTGCATTGTATACCACATGGAAGCTGATGGAACAAAAGACATTCCTGATGACACACTGGATGTTGTGTGGAACAGGTACAACCTTGATGGCAGTGACAGTGAAGTCATTGTCTCCTTAAACCTAAAGTATACAGTCTATAACATAAAATGCCCACATAGTGGGGTTACTCTCCTCTAAAGTTCATGAGAAAACAAATATGCTCCTCAATATGTTGTAGCATCACATCAAGGAAATGGTGCAAGATCCATGATGCTAACGAAACTCCTACAGTGGTCCATGATGGCAACTGGAAAGTCCACATGGCAAGGATAGCAAATCATACACAGACCATAGTGTCTACTGGGATAGGATTTCCATGTATCCCATGTAATTCTGTGTAAGGATGGCACACATCTACAAGCTCACATTTGTTGCCCCTGTCCATAAGCTAGCATTCATATAAGTCCCTGTTGTAGAGATGATAGTAGTTCAGACCTATCTTAGATGTCTCATCATCTCATTCATTGCTTGTAATAATCACAGGCTTGTGATGTCTTGTAATGTCTTGATACAGGCATTGGGAACTAACGTTGGTTGCATAATGCCAGGGCACTTCTATGGGCTAGGCTTATAAAGTTTCCAGGGCCATTAGCCTAGTATACACCTATGAACCTATGAAACTATGTAGAGGTTGATGATGAACAATGACACACCCTTGGTTAAAGGAACAGACATTTACATTTATTATTCAGCTAATGTAAATGCATCTTAGTGTAGTATGTATGTTTCTTCACAAGGAAATCACTATATACAAATCTGCTGCTCTCTTCTGTATCAACGCATCATGTTGTTTACCCTGAACTGCATTCATAGTCAGTCTCATTTCCATAATGTCATTCATTTGTATATCAGCATTCAGTAAGTTGCATATGGTGCCGAGTGTGCTAATTTCCATGACAGCAGTATTACAATACGTGTCTCTGAATCACCCCCATGTTGAGAATCACTGCTTGTCATGCTGTTTTGCCTAATGCAGTGGGCTAATCATTTCTGGATCTTTGACCAAATGTTATATGATCCTTCCCAATGATGAATCTAATCACACATCTTTAAGCACTAATATTACCACTCCTATACAATTCTTGTGCAAGTCAATATTCGGCATTGATAAATGACAGTTTTTTTCATACACATTGTTCTTATGACATGAGACTATAAATGAACACCAATAATTTCAACCAATTTCCAACCATTTCATTCTAATACTTTACTCCATGCCTGCAGCTATCATCCTAAACATATTATTCAAAATATCCCAAAATCCCAGTTCATGAGGGTTAGGAGAATTAGTTCCAACAATGAAGATTTTAAATCTCAAGAGAAAGATTTGATGGAAGAGTTTGGTCAACGTGGGTACACCAAGTCACATATATTTCAGACTATCAGACAGGTAAAAACCTTAGATAGAACTGATTTATTGAAATACTAATCCAAATGTGAGATGACCAATAGGACCATTGGACTTATTACTAGTTATGGATGCAATACTTTTTGTTTCATGGACTTAGTTCAACAACATTGGGACATCTTATAAGCTGATGAACAATTAAATAATTTTTTGGATGCTAGATGCCATTTCTCTTTTAGGAGAGGTAACACTTTGTGAGGATTGTTTAATCATTATAAACACAAATCATTTTCTACAGATACCATTCAAGGCACATTAGATGGTGGAACATTGGTGGGTGGTTCCCATGTGGCCACTGTTCTTTTTGCAAACATATTTGTCAAATGAAGGAATTCACCAGTAAAAACACATCTCATGCATTTAATGTTAAAATTTTTGCCAATTGTAGCACTGATTGCATGGTATATTTAGCTGTATGTACATGTTTAGCATTCTATATTTGTCAGACTTCAAGACCCATTAGATTGCACATTTCAGAACATTTCAGTAACATTAGAAATAAGATTAGTACTGATGCATTATATAAACATACCATCAAACATTCTACTGCACAATTTAAATTTATTATTATAGATAAGGTAAATGGGAATAGAAACTTTAAAGCTGGATGGCACAACATTTTAAATAAAAATGAAAAAACCTGGATAGTTAGACTGGGTGGTCTTTTTTCACCTGGTCTAAATGAACATTTATAATGCTGAAAATTGATTGGTGGGTATGTATCTGCTGACTATGATGGTTTGATATTTAAATATGACCAGCTTGCAGTTTGTGTTACACATTGCTAAAGGATTGTGGTTGAAACTGGGCTGTTGACTGCTTACTGACAATAATAAAAGTCAGTTATTACCTCTCTTGTGAGTGCTGGCCTTTTTTTTCATTGAGTTTGGTTCTGTTTTGGGCCATTGCACTTGCCATACATGCGGAATTACTGTGGTTGTCAGCTGTATCCAAAGAAAAATTGTTACAGTTTTTGAGGGAGTTCCATATGCATTATTTCAGATCATATGTTGTATGTTTTAGAGCTTCTTCAGTGGCATAAAGGATAATGATTTTTCTCAAATATCAATCCAGGTGGTATCTGAATTAAGTAAGCAGTCAGAATTGTGCCATTATGAAGTTTGTGAGAGTTTATATATTGTAAGAGTTTGATATACATTCTGTAGAAGAAACATCTGTTCCAAGGTGTTAAATAGAAGAAATCTAGACTTAAAGAAATTAATTGATTGAATTTTTATTGTGCAGGGATCTAGACAATTATTAAAACAGCCATGGAACCTCTAAGAAGGTTCAGTGTTTGACAGAGCTTTGCTGCAGTAGGTAATGAAATATACTGACTGTTTTTCCTTCCTCTTTATTCATCATTATTTCTTTTTTTATCTTTATTTATTCTGCCTCTCACTATCAGTACCCTGAAGAATCCTACATTGTTCTAGGGATCTATTTTCCATCAGAGTGGCAATGTCATCTCTCAGGAAGTCTGTTTCTCTTGGAATGTTTTTCTATATGATTATTGCCCATCAAACCACCCTTCCATCAGGCAGTGACCATTTATTGTTCTGTTCAAGGGATTCTACCTGGAGCTAGAGGTGGGAGCTGTTCAAGGGGAGCCATCATTAGGCAGCCATAAGGGTTCTTTGTAATTTCACTGGTATTTAAGTAATGAGAGCTTTTCTATACCCTGCTTTCACCACTTGGGAGAGGGGATGTGTGAACCACATTACTACTATGGCCCACAATGCCTCCCATTGTGAGCAAGCACTTCCACACACTCACTATAAAGGCTATCACTCATCGGTAACACAATGGATCTAACACCCACCCTGGGCTACCCCTCTGTGTTTCTATTCCTCCTCTGAGGGATCATGACAGAGTGTATATTTCTAAGTCCACCCTTTCAAACCCAGAATGGGCCTGCCCATCCTCACTTCCAGTGCCAACAAGTGCCCAGGCCACTAATCAAACTTGGATTGCCTGGGCCATAGTTATGGCTTTATCCCTCTATTCTACTGGGGCTAACTTCTCTCAAAAATTTCCCTTGTAAAGAGACCATTTTTAAGAGTAATTTTTTTATCTATCCAGCATTTGACACTCCTCTCTTTTGGTAACTTGATTTCCTAGGAGGTCTTTAGGCATAGCTCTCTCACTGTCTTACAGTTATACCCATCTGTCTAACTGTCCCTTCCTAGCCTCCACTGGTTTTACTATACCCTATCCCCTTTTATCTCCATGTATTAGCATGTCAATATTTTGCCCTTTATATTACTTAATTATATATTATGTTTTTCCATGCTACTATCCATTATGGCTAACTGATGAATACTGTACATTTCCTCAGGTTCTGTCTTTAAATGGGCACTGCTCAGTAGGGATAACCAAGTTAATAAAATGTAAAGGAATAGAACATTAAAGAAGTTTGATGTACTTATTTTATTTTATGTAAATTTTATGCAAATGCTGTTAAATGCCATTAATGATTTTGAGCTGTTTTATTTTTTTAACCATGCTAATTTATTGTTCCCATAGCAAACAGCTTTATGACGTATTAATCTCACAGTGTTTATATTTTATTACTTAATTTTCAGAGTTTTTCTGCCTGGACACCCTTTAAAAATGGAACTAGGTAAACTAGATTGTCCATTTAATGGGTAGACAAGAGAGACAGACCTATCTAGACAAGTAAATGAATGAACAAATGAATGGGAATGAATGAATGAATGAATGAATGTCCTCTATTGTCTGATTCAAGATTTTAAATATAAAGCTTCCATCTAGCTTCAGAGACTTAAAGTGGCTATTTGGCTTTCTTTAAACCATGATTTTCTTTCATCAGTTTGAACAATTCTTTGCTTATTCCGTACAAGAATTTTCATCCATATGTGTAGGAAAAAATTCCAGAGTTCTACAAATAATTGCATGCGCCTCTAAATACAAAAAATGAAATGGGGATGTTCATAAAGAAAATATGTCAGCACCCTATGCTTTAGAATGTCAGTGTGTTGTTGTTTTCATTGTCTCTTCATTGATTCCATCTAGCTGAAGGCAAGGGACATCATAAAGATTTTAGAATGGGGAAAATTTGACTGAAATTTAGATTAGAGCTTGAAAATATACTTCAGCAGGAAGCTTCTTATATTTGCTATCCTCCTCATTGAGTGCTATACTGCATGTCTTTCTAGCATCTTCTGCAACTACCTCATTACATGATCATCTCAACACTTATCTAGATTTCCTTCTTTATATATAGTCTTCGAAAGTTTTCTCAGTGTTACAGTGATACAGGGTATTAAAGCCACTGGGGATGCACAAGCCAATGCATTTCTTTGTGCAAGTCCCAAACCCGGATTAATGGGGAGGGTTGCGTCAGGAAGGGCATCTGGCGTAAAACTTCTGCCAAATGACTTATGTGGAGAACATTTCATATTTCCATACCGGATCGGTTGAGGCCCGGGTTAACAATGACCACCACCAGCACTGTTAGCCAACAGGGTGCTGGCAGGAATTGGGCTACTGTTGGCCGAAGGAGAAGAGGAGGGGGAAGGCAATGCCCGAAGGCAGGAAGACAGGAGGAAGGTTAAGAGTGTAGTAGTGAGGGTAGGAATGTTGAATGTTGGCAGTATGATTGGTATAGGGAGAGAGCTAGCTGATATGATGGAGAGAAGGAAGGTTGGTATATTGTGCGTGCAAGAGACCAGATGGAAGGGAAGTAAGGCCAGGTGTATAGGAGGCGGGTTCAAATTCTTCTATCATGGTATGGATGGCAGGAGAAATGGGGTAGGGGTTATCCTAAAGGAACAGTATGTCAATAGTGTTTTGGAGGTGAACAGAGTGTCTGATAGTGTGATCTTTATGAAGCTTGAAATTGATGGTGTAATGATGAATGTTGTTAGTGCATATGCTCCACAAGTTGGGTGTGCGATGGATGAGAAAGAAAAATTTTGGAGTGAGTTGGATGAAGTGATGGTGAGTGCACCCAAGGGTGAGAGACTAGTGATTGGAACAGACTTCAATGGGCATGTTGGTGAAGTGAACAGAGGAGATGAGGAAGTGATGGGTAGGTATGGTGTTAAAGAGAGGAATGCAAAAGGTCAGATGATTGTGGATTTTGCAAAAAGGATGGACATGGCTGTGGTGAATACGTATTTTAAGAAGAGGGAGGAGCATAGGGTGATGTACAAGAGTGGAGGAAGATGCACACAGGTGGATTATATCCTATGTAGGAGAGCCAGTCTGAAGGAGATTGGAGACTGTAAAGTGGTGACAGGGGAAAGTGTAGTTAAGCAGCATAGAATGGTGGTCTGTAGGATGACATTGGTGATCAAGAAGAGGAGGAGTGTGAAAGCAGTGCCAAGGATTAAATGGTGGAAGTTAGAAAAGGGTGATTGTGAGGTGGAGTTCAGGGAAAAGTTAAGACAGGCACTGGGAGGCAGTGAAGAGTTACCGAATAGCTGGGTAACTACAGGAGAGCTAGTAAGAGAAACTGCTAGAAAGGTGCTTGATGTGACATCTGGACAGAGGAAGAAGGACAAGGAGACCTGCTGGTGGAATGAGGAAGTACAGGAAAGTATAGAGAGGAAGAGGCTAGCGAAGAAGTGGGATTGTCAAAGAGATGAAGAAAGTAGACATGAGTATAAGGAGATGAGGCGCATGGCAAAGAGAGAGGTGGCAAAAGCTAAGGATAAGGCATATGGAGAGTTGTATGAGAGATTGGATACTAAAGAGGAAGAAAAGGACCTGTACTGATTGGCTAGGCAGAGGGACAGAGCTGGGAAAGATGTGCAGCAGGTAAGGGTGATAAAGGATAGTGAGGGAAATGTACTCACAAGTGAGGAGAGTGTGTTGAGTAGATGGAAAGAGTATTGAAGGGCTAATGAATGAAGAGAATGAGAGAGAGAAGGTTGGATGATGTGGGGGTAGTGAATCAGGAAGTGAAACAGATTAGCAAGGAGGAAGTAAGGACAGCTATGAAAAGGATGAAGAATGGAAAGGCTGTTAGCACAGATGACATACCAGTGGAAGCATGGAGGTGCTTAGGAGAAATGGCAGTGGAATTTTTAACCAGATTGTTTAATGAAATTTTGGAAAGTCAGAGGATGCTTGAGGAGTTGAGAAAAAGTGTTTTGGTACCTATCTTTAAGAATAAGGGTGATGTGCAGAGCTGCAGTAACTACAGAGGGATAAAATTGATCAGTCACAGCTTGAAGTTATGGGAAAGAGTAGTGGAAGCTAGGTTAAGAAGGGAGGTGATGATTAGTGATCAACAGTATGGTTTCATGCCAGGAAAGAGTACTACAGATGCAATGTTTGCTCTGAGAGTGTTGTTGGGGAAATACAGAGAAGGTCAGAAGGAGTTGCACTGTGTCTTTGTGGACTTAGAGAAAGCATATGACAGGGTGCCTAGAGAGGAGTTGTGGTGTTGTATGAGGAAGACGGGAGTGGCAGAGAAGTATGTAAGAGTGGTACAGGATATGTATGAGGGTAATGTGACATTGGTGAGGACTGCGGTGGGAATGACAGATATGTTTAAGGTAGAGGTGGGATTACATCAAGGATCAGCTCTGAGCCCTTTCTTATTTGCAGTGGTGATGGACAGGTTGACAGATGAGATCAGACAGGAGGCCCCGTGGACTATGATGTTTGCAGATGACATTGTGATATGTAGTGATAGTAGGGACCAAGTTGAGGAGACCCTGGAAAGGTGGAGATATGCTTTAGAGAGGAGAGGAATGAAGGTCAGAAGGGCTAAAACATAATATATGTGTGTAAATGAGAGGGAAGGTAGAGGAATGGTGAGGATGCAGGGAGTAGAGTTGGTAAAGGTGGATGAGTTTAAGTACTTGGGATCAACAGTTCAGAGTAATGGTGAATGTGGAAGAGAGGTGAAGAAGAGAGTACAGACAGGGTGGAATGGGTGGAGAAGAGTGTCAGGAGTGATTTGTGACAGACGGGTACCAGTAAGAGTGAAAAGGAAGGTCTACAAGAGAGTAGTAAGACCAGCTATGTTATATGGGTTGGAGACGGTGGCATTGACAAAAAGACAGGAGTCAGAACTGGATGTGGCAGAGTTAAAGATGTTAAGATTTGCACTGGGTGTGACTAGGATGGACAGGATTAGGAATCAGTATATTAGAGGGTCAACTCAGGTTGGACAGTTTGAAGACAAAACAAGACAGGCAAGATTGCATTGGTCTGGACATGTGCTGAGGAGGGATGCTGGGTATATTGGGAAAAGAATGCTAAGGATGGAGATGCCAGGTAAGAGGAAAAGAGGAAGGCCTAAGATAAGGTTTATGGATGTGGTGAGAGAGGACATGCAGGTGGTTGGTGTGAAAGAGCATGATGCAGAGGACAGGAAGAAATGGAAACAGATGATCCGCTGTGGCGACCCCTAACAGGAACAACTGAAAGAAGATGATGATGATGATTTATAGAGACAAATTTAAAACTTTTATAGTCATGAAGTTTTTTTGTCCAAAGTTGCAGGGTTCACATATTTTGTTTCCAAACTAAGAATTCATTTGTTCCTTAATTGTGTTATATTTGGTTCCAATCTTAATGAAGTTGGCAAGATAGTCCAAATGCATGCAGCCCTCAATAAAAGGCAATTTATTTAGTAATATGTTATAGTTTCTGATAGCCTAAATATAACCTCTTTGGTGGAAGCTAGGATGTCATCTTTGACACACTTTACTATGAAGTCATCTCTGGTTGACATATAAGTGACAGAATGCATCTGGAGATTCATCAGCCACCACAGCTCTTGAGGATGATTTTTGAAATCTGTCTGATTTAATAGAGCTAACCCCATCAATACACAAAGTATGACAATACTCAGTTTGTAGTTTGATTAATAACTTATGTAAAGTAACTTATGCATCCAGTTGCTTGGTATTAATGGTACAAAAATATCCCACTTGATGTTGTAGTACCTTCTGTTAAGGATGTTGGGATTTGCATCAAATTTCAAGGCCTCATCAGATGGCACCCTTAAATTCATAACTTGGTAAGGAACTGGAAATATCTGGCCTCTGATGGAATACAGATATATTCTATACATCTTTTGTTATTGAAGTAAATGACATTTTTCTATAGCCACATGTACAATAAGTACAAGTTATTTTATAGCCTATGTTGGCCTTTCAAGTTGGTGACAGTTGTGCCTATCTCCACGTCATCAGCAAACCTTGGAATGCATACACCACCCTTTTCTAGGAATGTAGTAATAAAGCCTTAGTACAGAGCCTTGTGGAGTACCTTTATCAATTGCTCTCCAAGATGAAAACATTGTTGCAAACCACATTACTTTTATGGCTATGAAACCAGTTGGCAAACCAGTTAATAACAGTAGATTTTTTCTCAAAGATGGATCTGTTTTAATATATTTTGAAGTTTGGTGCAATTCCAAAAGCTTTTACAGGATTTAGATATCCAAAGCTAGGCCAGAGCCAAAGGAATCCATCAAATTAGTTTGAAAAATAAAACAGGAACAGCTGCTGAAAAACGCAGTTGGTCAAACTCTACCTAATGTTTAATTGACTGTAGTAGGTTGTCAAAAAGAACTCTATAAAATGATTTACTAGTAGTAGTAGAAGTCAAGGTAATAGGCCTATAGTTTTTTTATTGTAATTAGGTCACCAATGTAGAGTATAGCCACAGCATTAGCCACTGTCCACATATACAGAGCATGCCCAGTTGTTAAGTTGTGTTGCAATGAAAAGGGCAAGTATGGTGCAATGTGTAAGACACTTCTGAATTTTATTTAGGAAGAAACATTCAATCCATGAGGCCCTGCAGTAGCAGCAATAGCATCTACATTTAATGTACTTGCAGCCTAATTATATGACAGAATATTTTGAACTAGTAAATTCTGAAGCTGGGGAAAGACTCCTCTCTAGTTTTCAATAAAAACCCCACCATGACTAAGGTTCAATAATTTTATATTATGTTAAAATTGCTTTTTTGTTATCCTGTGGAGTTAGCTAGTTTCCTTTCATAAACAAATTGTATGTTATCCTACTGAACAGATGCAATATTTCAACTTGTGTGCTGCCAGATTCTTTTTAGGTGCAATATCCTTTCTTTACAACATAATACTGGGTGTGTGTATTAAAATCTCTCTATGCCTTTCCTTCCCTTTTATCAAATCCTTTATGTGCCCTTCTATTGCCACTGTTTGATTTTCATATAGGTATGAATTCCAGTGGAACAAAAAAGACTGAGAATGTTTACTCTTAATTTTTTTTCTATTCTCTTACCCTTTTACCACATTGCTTATCAATAGAGTTGAAATATTCATCCCTCATATTAACAAATATTTCAAAATCAGAGTACCACTGAAAGTGTACTCAGTCTTTTGAACTGTTTGGTGCCTGGCTTTACTAAACTGTGTTAGGTAAATTTGATCATATGGTTAATCATTGAAGAAAACATTCTTCAAATGGCTTTTAATCAAAGGCTAACTGTTGAAACTGCTTTTTGTTGTATAGGCATATAATCATAAATGTATTCATCAAATAGTCAAAGCTGGCCAACATCGCTAGTGTCTGTTGATGCTGGCAACTAAAACTAAACAAAAATCTCTCTTGTCTTTCGGCTTTTCCTGGTTAGGGGCTGCCACAGCGGAACTCCAGTCCACTAATGATTGGCAGTGGATTTTTACAGTGCTGAGTTGCCAGCCCGATGAACAACCTTCAAAGAAGGCACACCCATTCACACACGCACCTACCTGCATGTCTTTAACATCACTCAACCACTGGGAGGACATGCAGACTCCACACAGAAGGTGCTCCAGCCGAGAATCGAACAGGAGAACCTCTTGCTGTGAAGCAACAACACTAACCGCTGTACCACCACGGCTCATGTTCTAAAAAACACCTTATAAAGTGTGCACTGTATAAAAAATATAAGTAAACTTGCTCTTTCCTCACTATAGTGTGACCTCAAAGTTGGTATATATAATTAGTGGGGGTTGTGAGGGCTGAGGAACATTACTTCAACAGCAGAGTTGAGCACCCCCCACACCCCCGCTAATTATGTACACCAACTCCGAGGTCACACTAAAGTGGGGAAAGGGCAGGTTTCATTATAGCTACATTACTGTGGTAATGCTTCCTTTTTGTTGGCCAGCTATAACTATGTGATGATTTAATTTACGATGGAATGTCTATGAGACGAAAAGGGGTTTTGATGGTTATCATTCCATTAACAGCCGGTTGCAGAATGTTTTCTTAGATGATTAACTACAGATCCAGATATTTCTACCTTGAATCTTTTCTAAAACTCAAGATTTAGTTCACTGTATAAGTGCTTGCTTTGACAGTATACAATGAATATTCACCAATAATAATATTAACACCGGAAAGACCAACATTATTGATCTAGACATGTTTTTGTTGAGAGGGACAGATATAAAGTTTGCATGTTAATTTTGAATTTCTGTAGCTGGTCACATTTTCCCAGAAATAATTTGTATAAAGATAAAAATCATAAATAAATAAAATGAGGTTCAGCATAAAATCTGCTTTTGAGGTAGAAGACATAAATAACTAAAATGAATTGTTTAAATTAAAAATGGTAGAGAGATAAACCCTAGAATTTAGAAACATTTTCTACTTTAAAGAAGGCAAATATGCACAATAAGTGAGTAAGGTGTGTGCATTTCAGAGACACATTGAGCATGCACAGGGAAGTCTGAGAAATCCTGCAGCCCACATAATATGATAATGGTGGTATAATGATATGGTAATGAGCAACATTATTAAAATGAGGGAGTTTGCAAATGCAAATGAGGGTTAACAATATGACAGGGCAATTCAGAGAAGTGTGTGTTCCAGAACTACATGCACTAGCTCAGGAGTTTTTGACTACATGAAAATACTAGAGTGATAGGAGGCAAATCATGGAATGACGCATGGGGTAGCTGCAGCATTAACAAACCTGTATACCACAAGCTGTACTCACTGCTGTCAATAACGGTGTTATATGTTATCGCCATCTGTGGTGCTGTGTCATCTGTCTGTGCTTAGCATTTTATACCTTTCATGACACTGAAATTATGGACTGCTTCCTTGTGAATAAAGCCACTATGCAGGAGCTGGTTGAGATGTATCATTCTCATTTGGAGATAAGTGGGATTCATGGAGTACATATCTTCATGGATACCAAGGTATGTGTGGCTTTGGGAATACTAGCTACTACAACCTGTCACTGACCGGGGGGGGGCATGATAGAGTATCCCAGGCACCTGCCAAAAGGACCCTTTTCCACTGGTTCCTCAATGCTATGTTGCAGTAGCAGCAGGTGGGGGAACATATGAGGTTTCCTCATACCACAAATAGATAGTAATGCCATGTGGGATGTTTAAGACATAGCCCATTTCCCTGATATATCAGAGGTCATAGACTCCATTTATATTGAAATAAAGGCCCCACCTGCTGATCAGGGAAGCAGATATGTTAATTGTAAAGGTTACCACTGCATCAACTCTCAGGTGGTTTGTAATGCACAAAGTGTAATCTACAGTCCATCTGCAGGATACTCAGGCAAAACCTATGACTTTCACATGTGGTGCACATGTGACTGATAATGGTTTGTGGAGGGTTATTTTTCCCAGGAACATCTTACTGTCAGTGTTGGATATGAGATGGAACCATGGCTGATGATGCTTATCAAAAATCCACAGACCAAGAGGATCAACCTACTGCCTATGCATCAAGAACACTTACCCAAACTGAGATGCAGTATGCCCAGATTACTCAGAAATACCACTGAGCAGAATGACACTCAATGTTCTCATTTGTTTGATGATTTTGAAACCATGGAAGTGAGAATTTTTTTTCCACATGTCTTGATGAGCTGAGAGATCACACAGCCACAGATCCAGTTTTACAAAGGCTCACCCACTTTATAAATCAAGGATGGCCATCCAAGCAATCTGGTTTACCTCAAGAAGTGCAACCTTATTTTCCATAGAGAGATGTGATTTTGGCTGACAAAGATATCATTATGAAAGGTCAAAATGTAATTGTTCCAAAGTCTTTGTAAAAGAATGTATTACTTTCTTGCATCGTGGTCACCCAAGAATCGATTCTACCAAAAGAAGGGCAAGAGACCTAGCATTTTGGCCTTCTATGTCACAAGACATTGAGACAGCACTTTTGTCTTGTTCAGTGTATAATAGTACAAAGCTACATCAACAAAAAGAACCAGTTCATCTTAACCAAATTCTAGAAATACCTTGGTCGACAGTAGCCACAGACAGTTTTGAGTGGAATGGTCAACATTATTTGGTGTTAGTAGACTCTTACTCCAATTGGTTCGAGATTGACCTACTTCCCAACCTAGCCTCCAATACTGTCATTTCTAAGATGAAACGTCATTTTGCTGTACATGGTAGTGTACACAAACTTATTTCTGGCAATGGCATGCAGCTTACAAGCCAACAGTTCAAAAGATTTACTGAAGAATGGGACTTTACTCATGTCACAAGTAGTCCAGAGTACTCGCAGTTAAATGATTTGGCAGAATGTACAGTGCAAAGTACAAAGCAGTTACTAGAGAAGTCAAAATGAGATAATAGTGATGTTTTCGTGAATCTCTTGAATCTCAGAAATATTCCTCGTGATAAACATCTTGGTTCACCTGCTCAGAAATTTCTGTTAAGACAAACCAGAACCACATTACCAATCAGTAGTCAATTGTTGGTTCCATGTGTCAAGAACAACAGAACAGTGAACGTGAATCTGTTGAAGAAATGATTAACTCAGAAGTCTTACTACCAATAAGACCAGCAAACCACTCAATCCATTATGAGAGGGAGAAGTGGTAAGGATGCAAACGTCCAGAGGTTATGATCGGATCGGTGTCATGAAAAATATTGGTCTAGAGCCGAGATTGTACACTGTGGAAACAGAAGGAGCAATTTTTAGGTGGAATTGGAAGCATTTGAGACTAGTATCTGAGCCCACCAAACAGCACATAGCCTGTGAGTGAGACTCTTTATCGCAGAATGAGTTGTCCATTGTTCCGATTCCATAGGAAATTCCAGAGGACATTCCCATCCCTATGACAAATCCAGAAGTTCCTGATAAGAGTTGTACACTGCAGACTGTCCCTGTTGCTAAACTTGATTCAGATTATTTTACAAGATAAGGTCAAATCTCTAAACCCTGTAGCAGATACGAAGCAACCTGGACACGAAGATTGTATTTTGTTTTCAATGTATGTAGAGAAACATGTCTAGCTCTGATATTGTTTTGCATAAAGATCAATCTTTTTAAGAAGGAGGATGTAGATCAATATGTGTGTATATACCTTTAAGAAGCTATCTAAGGACTTGCACAAGTGTATAAGTACTGAGCATATGCGAGCCTGACTGCCATTTTGTAGTAAGCAGCTGAGGTCTATGCATGTATGTATATAAGGTCTGTCTGTTCACTAGTTTGTTTGTATTTTATGATGCTGCTGTCCATCTTGATGTGTTTCTATGTATTAAAGCATCTAAGGGAAAACCCCAGCCTTCTTGTTAAATGTGTTAGAGACGAACGAGTGACAGCACTCATTACCTCCTCTAGGCTTGCAAGACATGCTGCAGCAGAAGTTGAGTATATTTTTATTTCTTAACCTTCCTCCACTCTGTGCCAGTCATGTATCCCCTTACTTCATTAGTGCTTTAATTCCCCCTTATTCACCAAGGTTTTATGACACTAAGGAAAAGTTGAGAGAGAGTGAGGATTATTGGCATTATTCTCTTGAGAGTATCAAGACTTTACATGCCCTGTCTCCCCATGACAGCCTTAACTTGTGGCTATCTCACAGTATTGGTCCTTGGATATGGGAGATTCCACACATGCACGTAATCCAGCCATAGTGAGAGAAAATGCTGCATGACATGTGCAGTCCTGGCCCTTTCTCCTGCCTTGCTGTGATGTATGGCCTCTCCCAGGTGTCACAATGTAAGAGACCAAGTTCCCTCTCTCATTAATTCAACCAATAATGCCTGCTTTCTCCCATCCTCTCCAGATGGCTTTTTTATTGTCTGGATAGCTAGTCAATACCAGGTTATATGAGTCACTGTTGGGCTTTGTCCCTCTATCAAGAATACCTAATTGCATGTAGGGGCTTAAAATGTGTACAATGTAAAATATACCAGATGGGAGAAATTTGTCTGTTTGAAATCTGTTTAGGTATGCTTGGGCAAGGTATGCCTTCCTGTCTGCCCGGCAACTGTGCTTTTCCTTAATTCCATTTGTAAGGAGGACTGGCACTCCTTAACTCCCATTTTATATTTAAAATTAGCAAGCTATAAGGATTAAGTGAATGTTTGCCCCTCATTACAAACAGAAATAACAGTAATAACAGAATCTGAAGAGCAGTCAGCATACTAGCCAATCCCAATCCTACTTACTTGTGTGAGTAGGTTCAGCCATATTATACATGTAGCAACTGATTTTAATGGAGAGATCTATGACTTAAAACAAAAAAAGAAAGAAATACCAATTACATCCGATTGTATTGCATTCCTTAATGGCAATCCTTATCAATTTTGTTTACCAGAGCATGAACAGTTCAATAGTTTCTATAATTCATAGTTACCTAAATGACTTTGTGTCACTTGGCATCTAATCTAATTCATACCCAGCATTCTACCCTGCTATTAATGTGTTTCTTAGTCTTTACAAGTAAGTACAGCATTGATCTGGAGTTTCTCCTGGTATTCTGTATCCCACAAATGAGATACAGTTTTTCATCATTAAAAGGTCAGTGCAGTGGCAGCTCAGTGGTTAAGATCTGGGCCTCACAGTTCAATGTCCCTGGGTTTAATACTGATCTCTGGTCAGTGTTCTCATATGCTGTGCATGCTTTCCACATGTCTATGTGGGTTTCTGTGGGAGCTCTGTGTTCTTCCCAAAGATCTGCTGGTTAATTAGCCATTCTAGCAAAGTTGTGACACTTGACCTTGTAGCCTGGGGTTGTGGCTGAAAGGGTCCATGATGACTAATTCCCTTGCCTAGTTAATAAATGAAATACTCCTCACAATATTTCACATCAACATATTAATAAAACAAATCACACCTCCTAACTCTCCAGAATTTTCCCAAAATGCCCAGATTTTTCCTCATAATTTTGCTCTCTTCCTCAAAAAAATCCTTCTGAAAATGGATGCCAATGTAAAATCCATTAGTCTATCAACTTTCTATGTTTATAAAGGCAATATTTAAAAGCTGACCCTGATTTTGAGCCTTCACCCCCCCCCCAATTCTGTTTGGCTTTGACTGGAATTCATGAACTAAAAGGTCATGAGGTATGGATGAAACAGTTAATTTTGTTCATGTCTGCAATTTTTTAAGCAGACCAAATCATACACTGAAATTGTTTAGTATTAAATGCGTTATGGTTTTCCTTGGGAGACATGTTCCTAAATTCCATTGTGAACACATTTTTTTCTTTCATTTATTATTCATATTGCTGATGGCTAAGTTTATAATGTATTTATTATGTTGATATGAAAGCTGCATTTCTATTTTTTATGTATAGAAACACTGAAAACATTACAGCTTAACCATCTCAGGGACTAAAAATCAGATTTTACAGCTGCCTGTACAATTCGTAAAACTATGTTACAGAAATGGAATTTCATTATGTTACCAAATGTACTTCACTATCATTTTACATAAACTAAACAAAACATTGAGGAAAAGCACTGATAACATAAATATGGCATATGATACACCCAGAGTCATGCTACTCTACTTTTTTAATCATATAACAGTCAGTACAGATGTATAAACAATGTTATTGTTGTCATATTATTAATTATCTCACCAAAAGTGTGAAATCAAAGTACTCTTTCAGTGAGCCATACCACACTTCACCCCAATGGAAGGATAGAAATACCAGTTAACTACTGGGATACAAGTGCTTTAGCTAGTACAATATTCTTCTACATATACTGTAGTTTTCTAGACAAATGTTTGCCAAGACAATAATATTATACTGATTTTTTTGTACAATCGGTATTGAGATAAGACAGTGTGAAGATTTTTACATCTGTTATTAGCATTTGAGATACTATTTAATACTACCTGACTAAAATAGTACCTACCATATCTATCATTTATAAGATATACATGTACACATGCACATGTGCACACACATACACACGAACACACACGTGCACTCACACATGCACTCATACATACACACATGCCTTAAGCTTCAGAACTTTGAAGAGCTGTATAATTTTCAAAAAGCACTTGAGAGCACAAATTCAGACAACCATGTCCCTTTGCATTGGGTGTGCTATAACCACTACTGTTGGAAAAGGTGCCAGATATATGCTTTAGCAATATGGGTCATTGGTATAATCTAAGAAGATCTGAAATTGATGGGCTGCAAATGTGCAATGAGCATTCTACATTTTAAAGGATGATGAAATTTGTTCTGTTGTTCAGTCATTAATCCATAAAATACTGATTTGTAAGAGTTGTACAACAAGTAATAAAAAATATATTTGTTGGGAACGGACCTTTCACTTCAGTATAGACAGTATATAGCTACATATTGCAAAGCTATTAGAACTTAAGATAGTCTGGTAGTACAGATGATTATTTTACTCAGCTTCTAATTGAGTTCTTCCTGTAGTTCTGGGATTGATTAATTCAGTCTGTGCATATATAATATGTATCTCTGAATAAATAATGTGGCTAGACCAGTGCTTGTGCCAAATAAGCTCATCTCATTAACAAATGAATAAAAATAAAGGTAAACAAATTAAAACTACCTATCACTGTGGGCAGCATAAGCTGTTTACTGTATCTTTCTACTGTCCCTAGATTCAGGGCTTCTGTTATTTTTCATTTAAACTGCATCATTACAGCTTTTTAAGTTCTTATTTTTAAATGTAATTGATATGAGCTTTACTTCATCATTTTATTAGCATCAAAGTGGAAGAAAGCTCTCATGAATGAAATTTACCAGCCAGTATTCATCATAAATAATAAAACAGTTCAAGTAATTCAAAGAATGTAAAGTGGGTAGTTGATCTAGAAAGTACAAGAGGAAACATTAAGCAAGCTATGATCGTTTAAATAAATTAACATCTTTTTGTGGAGTGCAGAATTTTAAGTCACAAAATTATTGTAAAATATTCTAGTTCATCTAAGTAAACTGTCTATTTCTTGTCTGTGCACAGCAGGCATTCATGAATATGAGTGTATAAGTGCTAAATTTCATGGCATGAGAAGCTGAGAAATTATGCCATTTCAAATCACACCATATCGAAAATGGTAGTGTAATAATAGTCACAGCAGTAAGAATTAGATATCTGCATTATTTCTTAAAACATATGGCTTTATCAATAAAGGTGATATGTTCCACTTCATCTTTGTGTGCGTATATGCCAATATATTAATCTGTTTACTAAAACATTAAGTGCATTCCTTAATACCCATCCTTGAAGATAAGCAGGTTAGATTCACTGTTTGTTTATTTTGTGTATGTTATGCTTACAATGACTTATAAACACAAGAATTGAAAAATAACATAAAAAACACTTCCTCTTGTTTACAATAATGTGCCATTTCAAATTAGGCTTTAAACCAGGAATATTTCATCACAAGCATAATGCGACAAAAGGTAGCCCTATAAGCCATAGAGCTGACACAGAAATAATACCTACAATTTGGTATTACAGTAAAAATAATTGCTTTGAAATGCAAGGAAAGTGATCCAGTGGACAAAATGTGCATGCTCACTATTCCCATTTTACCTATAAAAATAACAAGGAAGCTCCTGAATGGTAAGAAACAGGAGACGTTCATTGGCTGAGTAGTAAAGTAGGACATTCGGGCTAGAAAGGAGTTTATGAATCTTGCATTAAGGTAGTCATGCAACTCTTACTGTTTAGCTTAAGTCAGTGATGTGCTTTCTGCTGGACTGCTAGACTGATTTGAAAGCAAATATTCTTTTTAGTACGATTGACTTTTTTCTTTTGATACAGTAAATCATATTGTTGTGGTTTATCCATTAAGTATGATCGTCCTCTGCACCTGTCCTGACCTCGGGAGTTTTATTATCAAGCATAGAAAGCCTGAGCCTTCTGCATTCTGTCCACCACCCCTGAGTGCATAATGCACTTTTATACTGATTGTTATGCCTTCTGCTGGGATTTCATCTGCTCAGCCAAAGCTAGTATAAAGCTATAATTTGTTCACATTGAAAGTTTTTGTACATGAAACTGGTGATGAAGTAAGTATCTTACATAGTCAAAATACTTTACAGTTTATTTTATTAAATAGTCAGACTTGTTTTTAATTTTGAAAAATAAACTTCAGAAAAATAGTTTGCAGGAAGAAAATGTGACAAGGTGCTTTTCAATACTTTTTAATAAAAAATACTGTAAAAATAGGAGTAAAAAGTAAGACATAGAAGACTGATATAGACAACAGTAAGATTTTAATGTTGAAGCACATACATAATGAAAGTGATATTAGCTCATTCATCCTTGCAAGCTGTCAGTAAATTAGATGTCACATTCCTGAATGCTGAAATACAGGACAGAAATTGTTTGGAACTAGTAGTCACAGTAGATTTAAACAAGAAAACAAATCTTTGGATTTGAACAAGTAAAGCTGCTTTTTTCTGTACTTGTTCAAGTAAAGTGATTTTCTCACATTTAAATGGTATAATCTTTGCACTGAATGCTGGAAATTCAGTACAAAGATTAGGTTATAGTGAAACAATAGCATTGTGTGTGGTCTGCTCTTTAAGTATTGCAGAGTTGAATAAGTGAAGGCCACCCACACAACTATTACTGCAGAAGTGGAGTAGAGAGCAGTTTAACTGGCACGGTAAGTATGAATGTGTTTGTAGTGATTCCATATTTGATGTAAGTTGTGACAATCACAGTATAAGATCAGACTGGAAGAAATGAGTGGTGACACAATGCTGCTGCTGCTCTAAGTATATCAGTTGATTTCCTTGTGTTGCCTTGACAAAAATCATTATTAGGTGTTCTGTATATTTTATGTTGTGTGTCCCATGGAAGCAATTAGTGAAAATAAGATGCTAGAACAAAGAACCAATCAGGTAGAGATCAAACTGACTCACCCCAGGATCACTGCCCACAGTGGATGTACTGTAAGTTGAACAGATTTGGAGGTTAACCTACTATGGCTTATGAATCTTCAGCTGTTCATTTACTTTGACTTACATTACAGATACGTGCCTGGCTCCTTATTACAGGTATTGGTCCGATAATGTTTACTGCAGTGATTACATTATGACTAGAACCTTCCACCAATTCATAAATCCAGACATAATGGATTAGAGTATGCCATCCATGAGAATGTTAGATGAATGTTAGTCAGAGGTTAAATGTATATTTTTTTTAATCAATGAGTGCCGAATGAAACATTCAGAGTGTGACAAAGGTGTGATGACATGGGTTCCTCTATAAATGATTAAGACAAGATCATTAGTAAACCAGTTCCTTCACCACAACCTGATCACAAACACACTTCATCTAGCAATCACCTGCACTCATAAAAATGTTTTTGCAGGGGGGCAATGCCCCGTCACCAGCCCCAAACTTCTTACTTATATATACAAACATCATGCTCATACTATAATGGGAAAGTAGGAACTTTCCAGAACTCACCTAACACCAATCCGATACGATAAAAATATTTTGGCAGGGAGGAAGCACCCTAAACCCTCCACACCCTCCTTATATGCAAATACTATCTCTATGTATGCATAATAGTGGTGAAAGGGGAAATTTCCCAATACAGCCTGCAGCAGTCTCACAGAAAAAGTAATTCTGCATGGTGTATATTACAACAATATGAAGGGAAGCCATAGTGAGGGAGTCACATGGAGTTTAAAGCTGCTGTGATAATTTGCTATTTGTGCCAAATACTCCCTTTTATTTAGGGATTTAAAGAAGCTGTTGTTGATTATTCATTTGTGTACCAACACACTTATTTTAATAATGAACTGACTGCAGTTTTCTTCCCACAGAGGGTCTTGCCAAATGTAAGATTGCACCTCCTAACTGCATTTCAAGTAATATTCAAGTAATCCTGACACAAATCATTGTCATATACATGAATGTTGGAAAGACATGAAAATACTGATGAGGATGAGATAATTAAGGAATAGTTTTAGTCAGAAAAAGTAGTTAGACTAACTGCCATTTTGATGTATTATTTTAACATTTAAAACGTTTTATAATAAGCTGCTTCACAGACTTCATGAAAGAATTCCCCATCAGAAAGTCTTCAATGATCAGTAAGCAGACTCAAATAAATAAGTGCAAAATCTTCCACCTTCTTCAAAGAACATAATCAGTGTTATTAAACAAATCCTGGGGAAGTGAGAAATACAGGTATTAATGGATCATATTCAAAGTCACCTTGCAGAGTACAGTAGACTTTTGCAGACTGCAGTGCTATTTAAGCAATAACCCATGTCTGGGTGTGGGTAATGCTAGATTTACCCATGGTTGGTGTGGTTTGGTCATGAGGGTGAAGCCTGAGTGGCCAGACAAAGCCAACCGTGGGTAAATCTAGCATTACCCACACCCAGACGTGGGTCATTGCTATTATACGACATTATTTAAGAAAAAAATACTTACTTTTTTTAAATAATGTCTTTGTATAACGGTGGCTTGCTGTCCTTTCACCACTGGACATCTCATAGTTGATTTAGCTGATGTACTGCGCATGCGTTTGGGACTTGCATTCCTACACATACCCGGTACATCAGTGCTTGCAGAAAGTAAGCAACGGAGAAAAGATCTCTGTTGCTCCATTTTTTTTTTTTTTTTTAAATTAAAAAAAAAAAAGTTTGGGGCAGATAGGAGAGAGACTGAATAGAGGAAATACAAGGGAACTCAGGTACATGTCTTTAATTTTAAATAACGTACCTGATTTTCCTCGTATTTTCTCCATACTGTCTCTCGTATGTCCAGAGTACAGACTACATATTTATTTATTTTTTAAAACAACTGTAAAAATAAAAACTGACTGAATATATCAATGAAAAAAAGTCCGGGTGACCAGACCTTTTTCCGTTGGTATAGTCTGGGATTTACAACAGGGACGCTGGTTGAGCTGGCCAATCAGCATGCTCATTTTAGAATATTAATTGCCAGTCATTGTATAATCAGAAAGGATCCATAGAGATGTAAACATACTGCTACACATACAGACAGTGTAAGCAGATTAGTCTGTGGTTAAGCTTCATGGAATGAGGCCTAAACTAACGTGACAGCATGGCTACAGTGTTTCAGAAAAAGCTCTGGCAGCACAAATATCCTAATGATGCTGGACAGTGACTGAGCAGCAGATATATGCCAGTGATTTCTTGCATACATCATTACTATCAACAGAACAAATTTCAGAACTTGGTACATGGGTATTTGTACTACTATCCCATGTGTTGATCAGCATATTGGCACTATATATATATATATATATATATATATATATATATATATATATATATATATATATATATTCTCCTCACTGAACAGAGGGAGGGGATATAGCTTGAATTTTCTGTATGGTGCTATGTGGAAAGATAGAATGGCCAGGTAGTCATGTAAGAAGAAGATATGCAAATGCCCACTTTCCTTGTTAAGGAAGATATTGTACACCCTGTAAGGATGGTCTCAGAGGAGAATGTGTTCTTTAAAAAGATTGAAATATTGTAAAACATATTAAAAAGGTGGGGGTACTCTGATGAGATTCTGATTAATACTCAGAATGATTAAGTGGTTCATAAAAGGAAGGAGGGAATTTATACCCCATTGTTGGGTAAGGCAGAAATAGCTTTTGTAAAAATGTTTCCAACAAGGATGTTGTAGTTAATGAAGGTTATGGAAAGGCCATGAACATGCCTTATTCAGTGGACAGTCATTCCATTATAGAGGTGATTAAGAGACTTTGTAACATTTTTAAGTTTAACAACCTCACCCCTAGGGAAGGTGAAAAAACAAGACTTGTGTTTAAAAAGGGAAGACATTTCAAAGATCTAATAGAAGGATAGAAGTTTATTTCAAGTGCCACAAAGGCAAGGAGAGGGACTTACAAATGTGGTAGATGTAATCAGTGTCCCTGATCAACCTAAAAGAAAGTTGAAAAATTGTAATTTATAGAGTGTCCCCTTTTAATATAACTGATTACTTTAACTGTGAAATCAAAGGGGTAGTTTAAGTTGCAGCATGAAGGACTGACCTGTGTTTTATATTAGAAAAACTGAAAGAATCTTTAAATAAATATACAAGCACACCAATGACATTAGAGGATAAAATTTAAATAATGCATTATCTTAGCAAATATACTAGTATTGTGATCACAGCTTTTTATTTCACATCTTAGAGAAAATAACCTTTATTATAGAGAGGGAGCCTGGCGTGGATAACTAGAAACCAGAGAACTGTTTTGGCAATTAAAAAAACAATGCCAAAACTCTATTGGGGTTAATTAAAGTTTCTTCTTTGACCTAAGTATTAAAATGAAACCAATGGTGATTTAAGATAAAAATAATCTTAAACTGTACATTCTTTATATATTTTTGATGTATTTCATTTTTTATATGATTACTGTCTACATTATTTTATGTGCATGCTATAGCAATTAAGTCCTTGTTATATTTAGTGGTCATGATATATTTTGCATTGGTTTCATGTGCTATCCTTAAGTCCTGGTACTTTAAATATGATTTTGATATATTTCATTTTTGTGTTTACTGTCTACATTATTTTATGTGCATGCTATAGCAATTAAGTCCTTGTTATATTTAATGGTCATGATATATTTTGCGTTGGTTTCATGTGCTATCCTTAAGTCCTGGTACTTTAAATATGATTTTGATATATGTCATTTTTGTGTTTACCGTCTACATTATTTTATGTGCATGCTATAGTAATTAAGAGCTTGTTATATTTAGTGGTCATGATATATTTTGTGTTGCTTTAATGTGCTATTCTTAAAGAAAGTCCTGGCACTTTGAAATTTTTAGTTTAGTTTTGAAATAATGTAATAGATCACATATTTAATAAACAAAGATTTTAAAATGAGAACTTTGAGAATGTGCAAATATTCTGTAGAAGTCCTTTTTTCATAGAGCGGGATGAAAGCACTTAACAGTGAGTTTATTTGTGAGCTTTTTTAAATAAAGTGTGTAATGGAGCAGTTTGTGCCCCTGTGTTCACTTTACATTGTAAGTCCCTGGAGCATTTTTTTTATTTGACTGGATAGTCCTTGTTAATAGTTTTTGAGTTGAGATTGGTTTGAATTTTTCTATTTGGGTACTATCTGTAGCTTACACAGAGCATCTCATAGCTACTGCATTGCTCATTTATCCTATAGTTCCATTACAGGGGTATGTTCCTAAATCTCCCACTGGGGACATAGTTTTCTGAGGCAGCTAAATATAAAATTATAACATTTCCGAAACATCTAAGTATGAAGTATAACATTTTACTGAAGATCTTACTAGGTGAAATTTTGGAGGCATTTAGAGTTTGATTCTCAGTTAGTGATGGTGAGGACATCATTCATTTTTAGGGATGGCAGCATTTATTTTAATTATTTATTTATTTATTTATTTTATTCGCAGTTTGTTGACTGGGAAAGTCCATTGGGCCTAAATGAGCCCTTTTTCAATGGAAGGCCAGGGAGAAAAGCTCCAGAAACAATATTACAATATTAAAAATATATATTAAAAGCTAATAAAAATATTACACTATATAAGGCATAGAAATAATGATGATAACAATAAAAGCATATTGTGGATGTCTGTTTTCCTAACACTGAAGAAGGCATTATTTTGCCGAAACCGGTCTGTTTTTTATTTTCAATAATAAAGTCAGTTTATTCACTATCCTTTTGGCTGTACGTTTGAGTGCTAATCTTGCTGGCCAACTGTGTTTCTATATGCCATAACACGCAATTCTGTGACTACATGGGATAACAAAGCATTTTGTATTTCAAGGTATGCAAATGCCTATACTAAATAAGATATAATAGGAGTTGGTATAGTAAGATACAATGTAATAAGGTGATAAGAAGAGGATAGCAGGTGTTAGGGTTTAAATTAGTGAAGGAAAGCTTGAAGGGAGTAGGGGAGAAGTAGGTACAGTTTAGGAAGGGTGAGAGCAGGGCATTCCCACTTAGAAGAGAGGTAGGGATGAAGTAAAATCTTAAAACAAGAGTGGTTCTGGGTAATCTGAAAAAAAATCTGAAAATCTTTTTCTGCATTAGAAAAAAAAGTAAATGTCAAGGTATTGTTCATCAGACTACCCTTTGTTTTTATAGAATATAAACTGTATTGTGGTGTAACTTGAAAAGAGAAGGATGATGCAAGGGATTGAATAGATTGCTGGCATACTGACAAAATAATATTCAGACTGTATTTTTCCATAGTTAAATTTACCAGCAATTGTTTTGAGTGATTAATATTAATGAAATAGAGAATTTGCACATATTTATTATTGGAAGTATACTTGCCAATTTTATTTGCAGAGTATTAAATTTTTAGTTGTCAGTTTATTTATGCTATTAGGGTATATTCTGTATGTATTTTGGGAGGTCATAGAAAGGGTTTGCTAACAAACAGTTATGTGGTAATTAGTCTAAATGATGGATGCAGAATTTTCTAGTACCATTCCTCTATGATTTCTGTTCTACGGCCTTGTTTTGAAACTGTTATGGATGCTGTCAGTCCTATAGGTCCTGAGGGAGAAGAAGACATAATATGCTGGAATATGGAGGATGCAAAATGAGCCCTTAAGTGATTTTAATGAAAGTGAAACTATCCAAATCATCTAGAGCCAGGAAAGCTTCAAGACTGCACATCTTCTTGGTTTTACTTTGAATGTTAAAAAAAACACTTTTATTTAATTGTTCTGTTAGGAATAAGTGACCACAGTTCAAAAAAGGTGCATACATATAAATGGTTCAATGTGTTTGAGTTAAGCTGCAATAAAAATAACACTCATGGAAGGGTGTTTCTGAATTGACTTCTAGAAAGAAGAGGTGAATATGGTCCAGCTATGAAAATACATCAGTAACTGTCCAGCACATGTTATTAACTTTAGTAACACACTGTAGCATTTAGAGAAAATAATACACTGGAAAGAATAATTGGATAGATTGTGATCTTTTCAGGATCATCGGTTGTAAAACATGTATTTTAGGGTGGTTAACTTGCTATTGCCTGTGAAGCTTCTACTGCATTCAGAGTCAATGGTCTCCTTTGCAGCTTTTTAATTGTCCATTTTCCTTATTGCAGATATGGAATTAGATGGGTTTACTGCAGAAGTCACATTTAGGCTAGCAGGTGCATATCTCTTCAAAAGGTAGGCTGATTAGATTAAATAGGGGTGTCAGTGAAAGTACTAACTGAATGGTGACTGACCAGAGACTTTTTTAACCAGCATTTGTCATTTGGAGTTATCAAAGAATGAGGCAGTGTAAGTATAAAGCTGGTGAAGTACTTTATTTGCAATAAATTAACCCTTTTGTTCAGTGACTTAAACATAATGTGTCTGATCATTAAGAGTACAGGCACACTAACTTTAAAGATAAGCTGCCAGCTGTACTTTATTACACAATGTTTTGGTAAAGGATTTCAAGTAAGTTCACGAGAAAATGGTTGCCAAGTGCACAGAAATTTGGCAGATGTGGAAGATGACAAAAAAACTTTTATGTTTGTACATGGCAGGAGAAAACAGGTTTTGCTCATATACAAAGCACTAGAAGAAAAAGTAACATATTTCAAGAAGCACTATAAGAAATAGTTATTTTCAGGCAAAAAAAAAATTAATTTTATAAATACCTACACAAACTCAGCTCAGCTATGTAAATGGAATCAAACCTTTAAACATGGACAATAAAAGAATGCAAAGAAAAAATAATCAGTAAAATAAAAGGTAAAGAAGAAAGGAATGATAAAGGCAGACAGAATGAGATGAAATGAAGAAGAAAAGAAAAACAAATGTGCAAAATAAGCAAAACTAGAAAGAGTTACAAAATATAGCACAGGCCATGTGGTGGGCAGTTTCTACATAAGAAGAAATACCCAGCTATGAGAAGAATGAGCACAAATTGCAGATGCCACAAACATTTTGCAAAGATGTGCTAAAGCTGCAACTTAAGGATTAACTTTCAGAGAGACAAAGAATATATATATATGAGGTAGAGCATGTCAAAAGAAAGCATTGCAGCAAAGACAACAAAGTAAAGAGTGAGAATACTGTCAAAGAATAAAACAAGACTGCACTGTAAATGAAGTTAATAATGTATACAGTAATGTTAGCAATAGACATAAAAATAAGGAAACTAGTCTGAAAGTGTTAACAAACTCAAGGGCTTCATAAATTTAATAAAAAACACAATGAACACCACAAACTAGCAGCAGTCTTCAGTGCTACCTTTCATGTTCACATAGCATCAGGTACCTAGGCAATTTGCCTTCAATGGATAACATGTTTCAAAGCCAGCACCATCTTTATATGCCACACCTCCTGTTGATCCAATAGCATATTGAAATGACAATTTCACCCTTAAAGTGCTACAAGCATTTTAACAAATACACTTAGGCTCTAACACTGTGTGTTAAATAGAAAAATAAATATCTCTATTACTAAATATTTATAAATATTAATGAATATTTAAATACATTGATTTGTGATGTTTTTATAATGTTTTATAGTATTTTCACACAATCATTTTATTCTTCTGCCAGAATAACAACCATGTTTGGACTCCTTGGGCAACTTAATATGGTTTTGCATTATACCTTAGATGCTAACAACATTGAAAAGATCATGCAAAAGAATTGGTATGCTACAATGTGATGAGAATATTAGACATCTTTTTCTATCGTTATCATCTTTCACTTACAAAAACAAATCTAACATTAAATCTCTGTTGGAGAGGGCCAGTGATTATCTTAAGAGAATATTACCTAATAGGAAATGTGGGCACTGCCATCAGTGTCCTTACCAAGGGCGCCCGCAGGCAGGTGCAAGGTGGTGCACTTGCATCCCCCCTGGATTTTTTAATTTATCTGTGTGATGATGTGTTAAAATCAAAATATGTACTGGCAAAACTTTCTTTCCCCGTTAAACGGTAAACCTCGGAGGTTCGGAGGAGTCTGGGATGCTATTGGAGGCTGTAGTCACATGCATATGATGAATGCCTCTATTCCTCCTCAACTACATCTCCCTTTGCGACTGTTGACAGTTGCATAGAGTGAGAGAGTTATCCAGTTTGAGATAGTGCAGCAGATAGAGACAGTTGAGTCTACTCTAGTGAACAAGATGAGCTGTGTGAGTGTGATCAGAAAGAGCTCTTTACTTTAGCTCAGTGAGGTCAGTCAGATTATCAGATTTGTTGACTCCATGTGCTGTGCAGCAGCACTTAAGGTACATTGTTTGAACAATTCAGAGACATGAACGAAGCTCCTGGTATTTTTTACACCGAATGAAAGCGGCGCACTTCACTCAATTCAGACAAGTGTTTGAAATTTTCCCTAGTCACTAGTGGAAGATGTTCCAGTATAAAATGAAAATATTTACAGAATTTACCTGGCTTTATTATGTTTGTTGGTATGTCAACTTAGTTAAACACAGTATTTTATGCCGCAGCCCCACTCAGAACCGTACATGTATGATGTATCTGTGTGTGTTGTTGTATGTATAAAGCTAAGCTCCCACTTGATACAGCTCAGACAAGCAGTTCCCCCAGTCTGTCACCACTGGCAGGTGTACCAGCGTAAAATAAAAATATTTACAATATAAACCTGCTTTTTATGTTTGTTGGTATTAACAGTATTTTATTTGTTCTAGCGCCTGGCCACACTCAGAACCGTACACATATGAATGCCTATGCATGTGTGTATTATAAGCTAACCTCTCAAAGAACGTTAATAGCTTACTACATGCCACCAGTTCCGAAAATAATCACTTCAGTCACTAGACATTTTATTTATTTATTGACATTTGTTAACCGGGTTGGTCCAGCTGGGCTTGTGGCCCATTTTCAATGGAGGCCCGAGGAGAAAAGCTCCAAAAAAAAATGTCCATGATTTTACCATAGTTTTCACATGATGAAGGAAAACATGCTGCACATTTTACTATACAAATTACACTTCGCATTTTTACTGCAACAATCAAACACTGAAAAAATGCAGTGCACCACAAATAATCTGACACTATTAGTCCAAAAATACCACTGCAGAGAAATGCCTTATTGATTCCAGGATATTAGATACTGATTTCTGGAGGGCTCAAAGATAGCTGTGTGTCTGTAGAGCATACAGAATATCATTTATACGTAATCTTCATTTCTCTTTTACTCCTACAAAGTAAAGGTTCCAAAATGCATCTAGTCCCATCTACAGCCAAAAAAGTAAGAACCACATTAAACTATTACAACAAAACAGGGTACCTACCACCAGCCGGTCATAAACAAATGCAACTAATGAAAAGAATAGTAGCCTAAACCAGATGGAAGCAGGCAAACTGAACTTGTCATTATCTTTCTGTAGTCCTAAACACCTGGCCTCTGTCCCTTATCAACTGCAGGCTGCAGAAGCCAACCCAGGCCTAAAGCTGTCTGCCTTTCCTATGATACAGTACTACACCAGGAGTGGGTGATGCACATACTGATGTTCTTTTTCCTAATTTTACATTTCTTTTTATGCTTATTCTGCATTTTATATTACATGTGTACTGGCCTGGTCATGGCTGAAGTGGTCAATGGACCAGCACACCTACCTGGTGAACAAATAGTAAATAAAGAAATGTTATTTTTGAAAAAAAACTGCATGTCCATTGGAATTATGGTTATTTTTGATAGTGATGGTGATGATGATGTTTGCTTGCTTGTCTTTTCGCACGTTTGTTGCTGAACCTGCTCGCCTGGCTCTGCACTGCTGTTATTGGAGGGAAAACAAAATTGTTTGATATGTTCTTTGCTTTGGGGCAGTGGCAATTGGAAATGTGGGCAATGGGCATTGTAGATTTTTTGTAATACCTTAGTGAACAGGAGGAGAGAATCAAAAGGACAAAATGGCTGTGTATATATAGACTATTGTTATTGTTCTATTTCTGCTTCTTGTTGTTGAGAATTAAGGCATTGGGTAGATGATCAATTAGTGGACCAACTTGTGTAAAGAGTATTTCGAACCATCTTTACAACACAATGATTTGCAGGGTAGTACATCTGTCAGTATGAACAGGCTGTAGGTACATGGATCAATATGTATATTTTTATACATTATATATATTTTCTTGTACATGGATTAAAAGTTATTTTTGTACATGGTTAAAAGGTGTTTTTTAATAAACACCTGTTGCTTGCCTACTCATTTGTGTTAGTATTTTGTAGTAAAACTTATTTTCACAAATAAGTAAGAATATAATAATGCGTATAAAAAGTTTAATTATATTTTATATAGGAGCAACAGGTCTTCTAAAAAAAAAGCTACAGTCATATTTAGATGTGCTACCAATACATGTAACTCCATACGACTTGCAGGAGGAGTCATTACTGGCACATTGCAGGTGCTGTGAAGAACACTTTTGGCTGACATCAAAGATTGAAACAGTACTGATTTCATGAACTTTAATTGTACTTTGACTTAGGAATGGGGTACATTCCTGTCATGGTATTAGAAACCCAAAAGATTTGTTCTACCACTTTCTAAGGAGGTAGGAGGATTTATATGTGTGTGTCATACCTCTCAGCTGTACAGACTTTCACAGAATGTCCAGATTTCTGCTTTATATTTTTGGTCTGTTCCTCATAAAAATTCTGTATTTTTTTGAACAATTCACTAGGATGACCTAAGGATTAAATTTAATAAATAATGACATGAATTTGAGTTTCAGACATCACATTTTTCAGAAAATGCATTCTAACACAAATCCTTTTATTCTAGCAACTTTCTAAATATGTCCCTAGTTTTGGGCCTATGTCCCCAACATTATAACAGGCTTTGTCCAGATTACTTGTGCTAAGAGATTGACAGATATGGTGTGTGTGTGTGTGTGTGTGTGTGTGTGTGTGTGTGTGTGTGTGTGTGTGTGTGTGTGTGTGTGTGTGTGTGTGTGTGTGTGTGTGTGTGTGTGTGTGTGTGTGTGTGTGTGTGTGTGTGTATATACTCCTCAGCTATCCAGGTTTTTGCAGAATGTCCAGATTTTTCCCCCATATTCCACCTAAAAAGGATTGCAGTTGCTAAATAGTGACAAACATTTTGAGTTTTAGGTGTCATATCCTTTAGAAAAATGCATACTAACACAAATACTGTCATTCTAGCAATTTTATAAGTTCAGAGCAATATTCAGAACAATATTCGGTAGCATTGTCGCCTCACAGTAAGACGTTGTCATGTTCAATTCTCAGCTAGAGCGTCTTCTATGTGGAGACATGCATGAATGGACGTACCTTCGTTGAAGGTTGTGTGTCAGAGCCGGCAACTCGGTACGTAAAAATCTACTGCCAATCATTAGCGGACCGGAGTTCCGCTGTGGCGACCCCTAACCGGGAAAAGCCAAAAAACACAACAACATTTATAATCTGACTGTCCCTATTTATTTTAGGCTTTGTCCAGATTTTTTGCACTAACAGATTGAGGTAACAGGTTGAGGTGTGTGTGTGTGTGTGTGTGTGTGTGTGTGTGTGTGTGTGTGTGTGTGTGTGTGTGTGTGTGTGTGTGAGAGAGAAAATGAAATGAGCTAGTTAGAGTTAGCAGGTGGAATTTATTTTGAAGTGCATTTTCAAGGAATTGTGAGCTTCAAGGGAAGAGAAGTTTACTGCTGCTTATGCTAGGTCTGCTTAAAATGTGCAACTGTTTTGTTTAGCAAATGGTATCATTATTGTTGTATAGAATTTTAAAGCAAGGTTAGTAGCACAGTGGGTTGCATACTTGTGTCTTGATACAGAGGGCTGTAGCTTCTACTCCCACAGCATGTAAATTTGTATTTTAAGGGGGAGGTGTACTGCAGTCCTTAGTATGCCCTCCTTTGGATGATACACTTAGTAACTTTGATCCTCTTTTTCAGCTTGTCACCCACTCCATATTGCAATATATCAGCTTACCATTTCTTTTAATGTAACATAGGCAATTTATTCTTCAAGGGCAACAGGCACTGAATTTGTAGATGAAACACTGAAATGTATGTTTTATAGCAACAATCTCTTCATTAGTTTCAGATCTTTTTAATGTGGAATTCAGATGACTTCTGCAGACTGCAGCGATTGTGCATATGGACTAATATTTGGTGGATTATAATGATAGAAGTTTGAGTGGCCTTTTATGTTTGAAATGTTCTGAACTAGGCAGTCTGTCATTACTGGTTCATATGTTTTGAATTGTTTCACTGCTTACTGGAAAATGTTCAAAACTGTAAATTTAAAATACACTCAAACAGGTGGTGCAGGTGCTGTACAAGGGATATAATTCAATTATCAGGAACATGAATCACCATACTGTTGAATGGGCCTAAAAATGTGTGCATTTGATATGCTTTAAAAACATCCCAAAGGTAAACTTAACCTGCCACTGCCCAGATGCATTCTCTTTGAATGTGGGTTTCAATGCTTTTCAATCAATGTGAGTTTCAAAAGCAGAGAAGTTTTAATGCTAAGTCTGTTTTCATTGCAAGACTGTTGCTTTGTTTAGCAAATGTGAAATGCATGCCTCAGTGTTTCTGCTATAAAATTTGAAATAAAAGTTGTAAATTAAATCCAAATATCTGTAATCATTGTAGAAGTAAAGCATAAAACAGTATGCATACTGATAGATTTGAACAGTGTCTGTGGCAAATGGGGAGAAATAGCCAAGTAATGGGACACTGGAATGGGTGTGTGTGTGTGTGTGTTGAGGGGCTGTGTGGGGGTGGGGGAGGAGCTGTGTGGGGAGGAGGTAGGGCTGTGTGGGGGAGGGGCAGGGCTGCGTGGGCAGGGCTCTGGGTTTTGTATCCCCCGGCAAAAAATCCTGCGGGCTCCCTTGGTCCTTACATAAACATTTTCTATAATGGTACCCTTTTAAGTAACTTGGACATTTCTGGGCAGGATGGATTTTTTAACTGTTTTTCAAAAAGAGTGGTATATCTGTCTACATATTCATCTTGTCCAGCTTTCTATGTGGGAAAAACTAAGAACGCTTTGAATAAGCATATTTATCAGCCTGTGTACAGTACTGAATGCATAGATCAGAAAAGTGCACTGACTAGACATTCCATTGGGTGTGCTGGTTTTATTAAGTTTAACTTTTTGGTTCTTGAACAAATGCAGATTCTTTAGTATGCAGGTGATTGGCAGAATAATTTTCAGTGGGAAATGCTCTGGCAGCTAAAGCTGGATGCTACCACCTTTCCCAGTTTGAATGACAATATTTCTATTAGCACTGAATTAAAAAGGAAAGCCAATAGATTATGATGTACTTTTCTTATCTTTTTATTTTATTTTATTTTGCTAGTTGGTTCAAGTGTAAAATGTATATTTATTTGACTTTTTACAGTGTTTATTTTGATTTTCTGCTTTACACTGAGGTCTGCAGAAGTTGAGTGATTCCACAGTTTAGTGCTTCTGTCTTCCAAGATGATGATGTCTCTGTAGTAAAGACAAAAGCGCTAAACTGTGGATGTTTTTTAACTTTATTTTTGACATTAAATACATTCTGCAATGTGTATTGAGGCTCGTGGCTGACTTACTGGTTGTTTTGCTGTTCTGTGTTTATAGGAAATCTAGACAGTAGAGTGTGCATAAAATATAACTTGTCTAAAAAACACAACAATAGCATTAGAATTATTACAGAACTAGTGTGTGTTTGCAAGTTAAACATTCCTAGTGGAATCATATTTTTTCTCTTGGTAGTCAGCTTTTTCTTACAACTCTCAAAAAACAAGTTGCTTGCTATGTGTATGTGTGTGTGGGCACGTGTGTATATATGTGTGTGTGTGTTTGTGTGTGTGTGTGTGTGTGTGTGTGTGTGTGTGTGTGTGTGTGTGTGTGTGTGTGTGTGTGTGTGTGTGTGTGTGTCTGTTTGTGTGTGCGTGTGTGACATGGACAGCATTGCCACAGATATTTGCAGTCAGACTTTTAATGTTTCTGTTTCTTAACCAGTAAATGAACTGCTTCCATTTGAGGCATTTTTCTTTATGACTCAGCCAGCAAATGCTGTAGAAAATGTGATGTATAATTGTTCTCTTTTTTTTCCTTCCTATTGAAATATCGGCACTCAAAATCCAGAGTGCTGAAAAGCCAAAAAAATTAGGTTCCATGTAAAACTTCACATAAAACCTGCTTTAAATAGCTATCATTCATTTTCTGAAAATGCAGACAGAGATGGCATGACTTGTGTATATTTTCCAGAAAATGTCGCAGCAAGTTACCAATTTAAGAGAAAAGGTTCAAATGTATAGGTGAAGGAAGCAACCCTTTATAAGCAAATATCACTGACAATGCTGAGTAACATGGAATCCCAAGTGACTGCCATAAAGAGTTGCTGACAGAACAGCATGCTTCACTTTCTGATGGCTGCATGATGGTATATAAGAAGAAAGATATGCTACACAAAAATGTGACTGATTTTGTTCCATTTTCAAACAGGTCCTGAGCATGAGACATAGAAACAGATAAAGTCCACAGTGAATATTATTCATAAATACAGACTAAGAAATCTTGTTCTGAACCTTAAAGTCATATACAGTGTTTCCTTGAAGTTGTGAAATTCACATTTTCCAAATGATCCACTAAGGTTGGGAAGCCAGTCCTGCAATTATTTGTTTCATGCTGATAAAAACCTTGTTGATGAGACAAAGTAAGAGAAAGTGAGTTTAATGTCAAAATTCACTGGAGATTTAACAAATATTAAGTTTACTTGAAAATTCAAATAGTCTGTATTGCAAAACCTTGGTTGGTCCCATAAATGGTATCACGTAACTCCTGTATTTCATTGTCTTCTGCAAAGCTGTATTGATGTCATTTCATTCAGGGAATGATTCATACAATTGGAATTTCAACTCAAAACCACAAAGGAAAACATCAAAGAAACATGTTTTCAAATGTACTGATTACTTGCCGAGTCTAGCATATCACATTCTTCCAGTCACAAAGTAATTCAAAGTAATTCGATCTGATAGTTGTAGATTCCACTTTTCAGAATGTACACACATCTGCACACATTTAGGTAACTACTGCAGATATATTTTGCATTGCAAGGATATGTGTTGTTGGGATTCATAATTTTAAGGCTATGTGAGCTCTAGAAAATGAAACACAGCTCACAGTTTCATGTTAGATTCCTTCCTCATTTTTTCTTAGATATGAACCACAACCACTGCAAAGATTAGTTGTGGTAGTAAAATTTGTGATTAGGGTAATCCTGGTATCATGTTTCACCTATTTTCTATGTTAATTTAGCCATAATTTTGAGTTGGGAGAGGGCATCATTGTGATATTAAAAACAGAATTACCAATGCATATTTACTTCATAGTTTATAGGCTTTATCATTTGGGATGCACTGACATAGTTTATTATAATAAATGTACATTTTGAAAACTCATGAACCAGATGCTTAATTAGTGATTTAGTTTTCCAATAAATTTTGCAACATTGTGAGGATGTGTAACATGCTATAATAAGCGGGAGGAATGGTGATAAATGTGTGATTTTAAAGCATTTACATTCCTAAGAATACAAGTTAGGTATGTTGTTATTAAAATAATTAGCCCTTAAATAATAAGAGCCTGCATACAACTTTAGAGGCAAAGAGAGAGGTGGCGAAGGCTAAGGATAAGACGTATGAAGAGTTGTATAAAAGATTGGACACTAAGGAGGGAGAAAAGGACCTGTACCGATTGGCTAGACAGAGGGACTGAGCTAGTAAAGATGTGCAGCAGGTAAGGGTGATAAAGGATAATGAGGGAAACATACTCACAAGCGAGGAGAGTGTGTTGAGCAGATGGCAAGAGTACTTTGAGGGGTTGATGAATGAAGAGAATGGGTGGGAGAGAAGGTTGGATGATGTGCAGATAGTGAATCATGAAGTGCAGTGGATTATCAAGGAGGAAGTAAGGATAGCTATGAAGAGGATGAAGAACGGAAAGGCTGTTGGTCCAGATGACATACCTGTGGAAGCATGGAGGTGGTTAGGTGAAATGGCAGTGGAGCTTTTAACTAGATCGTTTAATGAAATCTTGGAAAGTGAGAGGATGCCTGAGGAATGGAGAAAAAGTGTTTTGGTACCGATTTGTAAGAATAAGGGTTATGTGCAGAGTTGTAGTAACTACAGAGGGATTAAACTGATCAGTCACAGCATGAAGTTATGGGAGAGAGTAGTGGAAGCTAGGTTAAGAAGGGACGTGATGATTAGTGATCAGCAGTATGGTTTCATGCCAGGAAAGAGCACTACAAATGCAATGTTTGCTCTGAGAGTGTTGATGGAGAAGTATAGAGAAGGTCAGAAGGAGTTGCATTGTGTCTTTGTGGATTTAGAGAAAGCATATGACAGGGTGCCTAGAGAGGAGTTGTAGTATTGTATGAGGAAGTCGGGAGTGTCAGAGAAGTATGTAAGAGTGGTATAGAATATGTACGAGGGTAGTGTGACAGTGGTGAGGTCTGCGGTGGGAGTGACGGATGCATTTAAGGTGGAGGTGGGATTACATCAAGGATTAGCTCTGAGCCCTTTCTTATTTGCAATGATGATGGACAGGTTGACAGACAAGATCAGACAGGAGTCCCTGTGGACTATGATGTTTGCAGATGACATTGTGATCTGTAGTGAGTGTAGTGAACAGGTGGAGGAGACCCTGGAGAGGTGGAGATATGCTCTAGAGGGAAGAGGAATGAAGGTCAGCAGGTCTAAGACAGAATATATGTGTGTGAATGAGAGGAAGCATAGAGGAATGGTGAGGATGCAGGGAGTAGAGGTGGCGAAGGTGGATGAGTTTAAGTACTTGGGATCAACAGTTCAGAGTAATGGTGAGTGTGGAAGAGAGGTGAAGAAGAGAGTACAGGCAGGATGGAATGGGTGGAGAAGAGTGTCCGGAGAGATTTGTGACAGACGAGTACCAGTAAGAGTGAAAGGGAAGGTCTACAAGAGGGTAGTGAGACCAGCTATGTTATATGGGTTGGAGACAGTGGCATTGGCAAAAAGGCAGGAGTCAGAGCTTGACGTGGCAGAGTTGAAGATGTTAAGATTTGCACTGGGTGTGATGAGGATGGACAGGATTAGGAATAAGTATATTAGAGGCTCAGCCCAGGTTGGAAGGTTTGGAGACAAAGCCAGAGAGGCAAGATTACGTTGGTTTGGACATGTGCTGAGGAGGGATGCAGAGTATATTGGGAAAAAAACATGCTAAGGATGAAGCTGCCAGGTAACAGGAAAAGAGGGATGCCTAAGATAAGGTTTATGGATGTGGTGAAAGAGGACATGCAGGTGGTTGGTGTGACAGAGCAAGATGCAGAGGACAGGAAGAAATGGAAACAGTTGATCTGCTGTGGCGACCCCTAACGGGAGCAGCTGAAAGAAGAAGAAAAAGATACAACTTTAGAGAAGTCTATACAGAAATACAACAACTTCATCTTTCCTTCACAAAAAATACAGTAACTATTATGACCTAAGTTTCTTCCTTAACAAACTGCTTAAAATAACTGTTTACTGATTATGACTTCTGAATTGTTCAGTATTTTTATTGCTTCAAAAAGCACATACATAGATAATGTCCTATCCACCTCAAATACAGTCAGATGATTTGGAGGCATATATTTAGCTTCTGTTGTGTGGCTTGCAAATTCTAATGTAAGTCAGATGTAGGTATTTTTATTTTTTTTGCAAATACTTTTCTTGTTAATCCATATTTTCACACCTGTTAATCCAATCGGTACATTACAATATATGGCCAAAGTTATAAGTATCATGGCAGAAGCAAAAGGGCAGCAAGTGAGTAAGCAACAAGCTTTAGCACTTATATCCTTTGACATCTGAGACAACCACAGTCCAGGATAACTTCTGAACCAAAATTCTGATAATCAGAAGTACCATTCATTCATTTAAATCTGTTTTAAATGTATTTTTAACTTGTTCTGAAGCTACCTAGAAAAAAAGAGAAAAGCACCAACCTAGAGGATTGAGGCATGTGGCATCAGTAGGATTGTGAATGTGTCTGCCACTTAAATCTCTGATGTGCTATCCAGTAAATTATTTATTTAAAAGTCAAATCTCAATTCTAATATTAAAACAAATAAGATTTAATAACTCAATAAGATTGCTCATTGGAGAGTACAGATCACTCAAGTATAATAAACAATGGAAATTCAAACCATAAAAACAAACTACAATCCATAATGACTACTGAAACAGAATGTTACTAGTAAACATTATAAATAGGTGATTAATAAGGAAAAAATTATAAATTAGAAAAAAAAACTTTAATATTCATGAACTAAAATGGCCACAAACCCAAACCAAAATGCAGTGGATACTATTGCCAGTCAAATTTTAGACATCGATCAAACTCTTACATCTCTAGACTTGAGGATGGACTTACCAGAAAAACAGATTATGCAATGTGAAGACAAAATAAGCAGTATGCAAAAAATTGTTGCCATTCATACTGAAGACATAATTAACATACAAGACAAAAGTTTGAATTTTGAAAGTAGAAGACATATAAATAACCTACTGTTTAGAGGTTTACCAGAATCAGCTTCTCATAGAGATCTATTATCTACTCAAAATGTCTTTCATAGTCTTTTTGACAATAAAAAAAGACTTCTCAAATATTATTATCAAGAGACTAGATCATGCTCCAAGACAAAAGCAATTGAATACCACACCTTGACCAGTTTATAAAAAATTCCTAAGTTTCTATGATATTTCATAAATTCTTCACACTTACAAAGGCAAAAAAAAACATTTCCTGGAATGGATACAAAATATATCTTAAGATATTCTTCTTCAATATAAAATTAAAGCACAACGGCATGAACCTCTCTGAGCTGATCTGATAAGTACTACAGAAGATGCCAAAATAATTTTTAGAATCTTTTCAAATTCAAGACAGACACTTGATTATATACACAATCTCTTGATTATCCTTGATGTAACAATCTTTAAACAATGCTGTCAGTAAGTTAAAAGATGTCAAGTAACAAAATGTAGAAGTTTTGCATCTTTTAAAATTATTTTCTTTTTCTTTCATTCTAGTAAATACATTTTATAGAGGAAGACAGCTTGGAGTTCCATTGCTGATTGGGTCTGCTTGGCTCAGAGACAGATAAGTCCTGGGGTGGGTTGATGGTAGGCCGCAGATGAAACTGCCATGCTATTGTTTTCTTTTTTTTTTTTGTTAGGAATTTGTTTTTGGTTTGAGCCAAGTAAGAGTTTGTTTCTTTTAGGGTGTCAGTCAAAGTGACACAGCTAGCATATGCAGGCCTAAAAATTGTGAGTACAAATGCAAGAAACAACTGGGATATATGCTTGTTATTGCAAGAGAAATACATTTCCAGTGCTAACTGCTGTCAAACACAAATGTGCAACCTAGGACAAATCAGATAGGTCACAAAATTCTAACAAGTTACTAAATAGTAAGTCTTTGATGAATCAGCAGCAATATCTTTCTTTTAAGCACAAATACAGCATTTTTGCTTGTACCCTATGGCTCTATAGTTTTATTAAGCTTTGTAAAGTTATATAAACAGCTTCATGAAGAGGTGCAGGGGACACATAACTGATGCTACTTATGTTCTTATTATGAATAGTTAAGCACAAACATTAACAAGTTTAAATGTTTAATAGTGGTCATAAGGGTAGAGTTTAAATAATAATTTTTCTGTAAAACATGATTAATTACTTAACAAGGATTTAGACTTATGCAGATCAGCTTGCTGACTTGTGTTTGAAGCTCTAACCATATATGAGCAGTGCAGAAACAGCTGCAGCAATGTAATATATTTGTTCATGTATTTAGAGATTTAGATGGTTTTGTGTTGTTCTTGCTAATAGGAATATATGTTTTATTTACTAAATCTAACAAGTTTATCTTAACTTCTTCTAGCTTAATATATCTTTATTTCCTAGTAGTAATTTTGGAGGTGGGGTTAGGCCCTTGAGATTAAGAAGAGAGTTATTATTTTATAAAATGTAGAACTTCTATATAACATAGATTCTTAATCAAAGTGGTCAATGTAAGCCAAATAATTTGTATACATACTCAGTTTTCCAAAAAATTTATAAAATTATTTTTTTCACCAGGCTACTCCATTCTCTCTCTTATATTATACAGCTTAGATTTTATTCATTCAATTAAAAATTGATTGTTGGAATGTAAAGGGACTTCAGCTAACAAGAAAAAGGAAACTTTTGATGCACCCAGCCTTCAAATCAGATGCACATAATATTTTACCTCAAGAAATGCATATGCTTAATAGTCAATGGTCATCCATAATGAAAAAATAGATCAATAATATTACTGCTGTGAAGGAACCAAGGTACTGGGAACAAATAACTAGAGAAGGAAAGATGATAGAATGGGAAGATACCAAAAATTTATTTAGACTGCAAGTTAAAGATTGCTTTCCCTGTCAAGGATTTATATCAGAGTATAAACAAAGAGAAAGAAATAGGCAGGTCCTAAATGGAATACCAGCACTGATAGAGTTTTTTAGTAGAATCTAGAACAGAAGCTGGCATTAAAAAGGAATAATTAGTAGAGCATATAAAATATTGCATGATGACTATAAGAATCAATAAGAGGAGGATAGAAAGGATTGGGAAGAGAGATTAGATAAGCAATTCACAAAGAAACAATGGGAGGATATATATGTATGTCTCCCAAAAATGTAACAAAATCTAAAAAGTTAAGATTTTTGTTTGGAAATGTTTGCATATATATTTTTATACCCCAAGTAGATTCCAGAGATGTTTTTCCTCAGGTAAACAGCAGGTGTTGGAGGTGTGACTGGGAGAAAGAGGTAACTGGGAACATATTTTCTGGGAGTGCAGTGAGTTGGCAGACTTTAAGGATTCCCTGTGGGATGCACTGTCAGAGATGCTGTCAGAGCAAATTGGTATGATAAGGGAAATTATTTTTCTGAGGTATGATACAAAATCAGAATTGCCGAGACATGGCTATGTAATGTATGACTGCAAATAATTGGGAGGATTATAAGTGATGTATAATGTTTGCAACTGGGAGTGTGTCAGTATGGTTTGTGATGTAAAATGCTTGCAACTAGGATTGTGTTGGTGTGGTTTGTTTTTATTTGTATAAATGTATGATTGCCTATGCCATAAGTGATAGTTTAGTAAAGATGTTTCTTGTTTAAAAAAGGTAATATTACTGCTGTGTGTGTTGGGGGTGCTAAGAAAGCTGGGTTGTCATAATTGTTAAGAATGATTTTCAAGGAATCCTTATAAACTTAAAAGAGGACTCAGGAGGTAGATGGGGTTATATTACATGAAAATTAAGGGAACTGAACAAAGCCTTAAATATACTAAACATTTATACTCCACGTACTAAAAAACAGATTTTATAGCAAATTTGGTTAAATTTATATCTAAGTTATAAGACCATTATATAATAATAGGGGGTGACTAGAAATTAGTTATCTACCCCAAAACTGACAAGACAAGAGATATTTCCTATAAAGATGCTAAATGTTTCAATGACTGTATTATAACTGATGGATAAATTTGCATTAAAATAACCTATATTATTTTGCTTATTCTAAATATAATAATTACACGTTATTCACCATGTTCTGAATTATGGTCATGGAGTGATTACTTCTTAATTTCCAAACACTTACTCCAATATATGATCTGAAATGATAGCAGAACCTAGAACTCTTTCTGATCACTCCAAAATGCAATTAAATTTAAGTCTTAATAATTCTCAAGCAAATACAAACTTTTAAACATTGGACGTTAAATCTAAACCTTCTTAGGCATAATGATGTTAAAAACTATTTATTTATTTTATTTTATTTTACATTTGTTGACCGGGCTAGTCTAGCTAGATACATGTCCATTTTCAGTAGAGGCCCAGGGAGAAATGCTCCAAGAGATACATAAAAAATTCAAATACAGAGCAAATACAGATCAAAATTTTTTTGTTTTCTGTTTTTTTTTTAAATGCGAAATATTCAATGGTCCAGTATGTTACATATAATAAAGTTTGTTGGTGGTATAATGGTATTTTACTGATCTAGGAAAATGTAAAGAGCATCAGAGTAACTAAAGCCTTTAAAAAAATAAAAAGGTTAGTCGGAGTGAGTAAAAAAAGTTAGTCAGGGTGAATGCAGCTGCATAGCCAGTGTGTCTTTAGAAATAGCATAAGTTTCTTTTTAAAGAGTGGGAGAGAAGTTAGAGTTGTTAGTTCAGTGGGTAGTAAATTCCATAGCTTTCCTACAGAGTTAGAGTAGAGGGAGTCACCTGATGAGTTGTTGGTTCTTGAAATGTTTATTAGTAGTTTGTTTGAGGAGCGTAGGTTCTTGAGGTTTTTGTAGGGTTCAATGATAGTGGAGAGTACTGGAGTATTAGTAGGTTGATGCAAGGTCTTATGGACAATTGCAAGCTGGGGATATTGAAGAAGTTTAGCAAATTCTAGCCAGTCTAGTTGTTTTAGGTTAAGACAGTGATGAGTTCGGAAGGGAGAACCTGTAGCAAATCTGGCTATATTATTATAGGATGTAGCCAGTTTGTTGATGTTATTTTTTGAAAGATTGGTATATACAGGTGAGGCATAGAGTAGAGTTGAGATTAAGTGGGTCCTGGCTATGGTGGTCCTAGCTACTGGTGTAAGGAAAGGCTTGATTCTGTAAAGGGATCCCAGTTTTTTGTTCACTGATTTTATTGTGTTGTTAATATGACTATCAAAGTTAAGGTTGTTGTCTATTGTTATTTCTAATAGCTTAGTGGCTGTGTCAGGAGAGATAACAGTACCATCATTAGATGTGAGTGTGAAATGAATAGGGGTGGAGTTACGGGTTGGTGTAAAGAGTAACAGTTTAGTTTTTCTACGGTTAAGGAGGAGGCAGTGGTTAGAGAACCATAGTTCTACGGTGTTGAAAGCTTCTTGGGTATGAGATTTAAGTTCAGTTTGAGAGGTGGCTGTGCAGATAATAGTGGAGTCATCTGCATATTGAATGCAAGTAGTGTGAGGGAGTGCAGAGTGAAGGTCATTAATATAAATAGAAAATAGGAGTGGGCCTAAAATGGAGCCCTGTGGAACACCAAGAGAAATAGGAAGGTTATTTGAGAGATTATTTTGCCATAGTACAGCCTGTTGCCAGTTTTCAAGGTAGGATCTGAACCAATTTATAGCTAGTGTTCTGAGTGAGAGGGATTTCAGTATGTGTAGTAGGAGTTGGGGATTAACCATATCAAAGGCTTTAGATAAATCAATGAATACTGCAGAGGAAATAGTATTATTATTACGGTTTTTATTTATGCTGTCTGTGAAGGATAGAAGGACAGTAGTGTTACTATGGTAAGGTCGGAATCCATGTTGGCAGTTGGCAAGTAGGTTGTTATGGAGAAGGTGGTGTAGTAGTTGCTTATGGATACATTTTTCCATAATTTTTGCAAGGGGGGATAGCAGATCTATAGGACGAAAGTTAGAATATTCATTGGAGTGGCCCCCTTTATGTAGTGGGATGATATGAGAAATTTTCCAGATGGATGGGATGATACCTTCACATATGGTTCTGTTGATCAGAATGGAAATGGGGTAGGCAATGGCTTTGGCTCCTTTTTGTAGAAACTCTGCTGGGAGTTTGTCTGCTGAGGGGGTAGTAGGTTTTATTTTTTGGATGTCGATGTCCACATCCCGACCCCACCCCCAGCCCAGAAAACCACAGTGAAAAACTTCTCAAAAGCGAACTTCTCACTTCTCAAAACTGAAGTGGAATCCTTCAAGGCCCCAGGGCCAGTGGAAACTACAGCCCAAACTGCAGTATCCTATATAAATGCATTCTACGGACATCTCCAGGAATGCATGGATCATGCTATCCCAAACAAAACCAAGACCCAATCATCCAAAGGCAGGCGTCCAGTCTGGTGGACCCCTGCCATAAATAAACTGTACAACAGAAGGAGGAAGCTACTACATGATAGAGCAAAATCCCTAATAGGGAAGGCATCTCTGATCAGTACTAGCAAAAAGTTACGATCCCTCATAAAATCCTCCAAGGCCAGCTTTGAGAGAAAAATTGCACAGGACACCAAAGATAATCATAAGGCTTTTTACAGTTATGTTAGAAACCTGGGATGCAACTCCCAGACTTGTTCTGAGTTGATTCTAAATGACAAAAATACACTGAACCCACAGACATCGCCAATATCCTGGCAGACAGGTTCAGTGCAAACTTCTCCCACTCCCCCAAAAGAGCAAGTATCTGTCCCGGCAGAGGGCTGCCTCCCAAACATCTCAGATGCTCAGGTGAAGGCTGCCCTCTCCAAAGCAAAAAACACTGCTTCCATGGGACCAGATGGCATCCCAGGTTGCATCCTACATGAACTACAAGAGGAACTAATCCCTCAAATAAAACAGCTATACAATCTCAGCCTCACTACAGGATATGTGCCCACAGAATGGATACAGCAACAGTGGTCCCACTCCACAAAGGTGGAGCCTCTACAGACCCTGGAAACTATCGCCCCATAAGCCTGACTAGCTTAGTCTGCAAGGCTATGGAGAGGATCATCATGGAGCTCATAAACAAAGACACTGAGGACCTACAGACACTAGATCCTACTCAGTTCGGCTTTGTCAAGGGCAGATCCTGCCTTTTGAACCTGGTTGACTTCTTTGAAACAGTCACCAAAGCCATAGATAAAGGGACGGTAGTCCACACAGCCTATCTGGACCTTGCAAAGGCATTTGACACAATACCCCACTCGGGCATCATAGATAAGCTATCCAACTTAAATATAAACCCCTATGTCACAAGATGGGTTGCAAACTGGCTCAAAGACAGAACCCACAGAGTGAGAGTTGCTGAAGCCATGTCAGACTCGAAACCGGTCACAAGTGGCATCCCACAGGGTTCTGTCCTGGGACCACTCTTGTTTGGTATATACTTTTCCGAGGTACAGGTAAACGTGGGAGGACTATGGCTCACCAAGTTTGCAGACGACTGCAAACTGGGCGCCATAATCAACTCTCCAGCTGACACAAACATCCTTCAAAAAGGTCTCACAGAGACAGATAACTGGTGCCAGCACCATGGTTTAAAGCTAAATGCCAAAAAATGTATAGTCATACCCTTTTGCAAAAACAATGTGCCCACAAATTACCACATAGGCAGAAACCCATTAAGTACAGAGAAAGTTATTAGGGACCTGGGGACCCAAGTTGATAGCAATCTCTCCTTTGAAAACCACATTGCCAAAGTGGTTAGAAAGACCTTCTACATAGCCCACATCATCACGAAGGGTTTCACATCTAGATCAAGAGAGGTAATCGTGCCCTTTATTCATCCCTCATCAGGCCCATCATAGAATACAATGCCCCTTTTGGGATGTACCTTACCCGACACCTGCAGCAATTAGAAAGACCCCAAAAGTATCTCACCAAGAGGATCAAGGGTCTCAAACAGATGCCATATGCTGCTTGGTTAAAAACTCCAGCTCTACTCAGTTGCATACCGCCTACTTGAGGCGATCTATGCCTGACATACAAAGCTATGTCAAATCCAGAATTAATGGACATGCTCCACCTCAGTAAATCTAAATCCCTTAGAGCCACATGCTCGAGGGACTTGAACCTCAGCACAGAAATAAATAGAACTTGCTGGAGGGATAGGTTCATAACCCAGAGGCTCCCTTCGTTCTGGAATAGAATTCCAGTTCATGTGAGGCAGAGCACCTCACTGAATCTCTTCAAGAAGAATCTCGATAAGTGGATGGGGGATCGTAGGTTTGTCCCAGGGATTACTCCCGTGTCACTATTAGACAGAGACACAGTAAATTAAACCTTAAAAAGGGCACAGTATACTCAATTCAAGGGGTGGCGTAAGCCATACAGAATCGGGCTAGGCTTATAATTGCCCCAGGGCAGATAGCCTAGTATGAACCTATGAACCTATGAACCTATATTAAGACATACTTTCACTATCTTTAGCAAAGTAGGTTTCCAAAGGAGCTAGTAGGTTAATTCCTTTTTAACAAAATGAATATTTTCCTTAGGTGTCCAGCTGGGTGGATTCAGGTGAAATAGTACAGGGTGATACAGGACCTAAAGGCTCTTCATGAAGAGAGAGAGAAAAAAGGTAGTGAGGCAATCAATATGTGAATCAGAGGGCAGCCATAGTTACAACAACACAATAGTAAGGATTGTCTTAGCAGAAGCTCCTTATGCTCTATTTATAAGGAACATTTGCTTTCAGTATACATTAGGTACTACTAGCCATACTAGACCCATGCAAGACTCTGTTAGATAGTTAGGGTAACAGTTATCTACATATGCTTTATAAAACAAGTAATACACTAAAACATAGCTTATTACTGGGTCTGTGAAAAAATACATAAAAAATAAGCTAGTACAAATAGTAGTCAGGTTAGGATAAATAAATTAATAAATAATGAAAATTCAGCTAGTACAAATAGTAGTCAGGTTAGGATATGTAGTTCATACTGGAAGCGTCTGTAAGAGAGATACTATTAAGGATAAGCCTATTCAAAATTAGCTAGATCAGTTATGATGTAGCAATGTCTTTAAATAATCTTAGCCTGGCCTTAGTATAGGTTAAGCATCAGGGATTATATATAGATTGCCGCTATAGTGAAAATACTGTGCAGTTACTTAAATAGATTTTAGCAGATAGATTAATATTAGTATTTGAAATAAGGCCATATCTTACAGTTTCTCAGATCAAATGGGGGAGAAAATCTCCACTGCAGAGCCACATGCTAAGAGAATAAAGGTTAACATTCACTCTGCACGATAATGTGAGCTCTACCAATGTTTTAACTATTCCGCGGCAGTGGAGCCATTGGTAACATACCCCTGTAGACCACGCTATGTAGGCTTAGGTGCTTACGAATTGGAAAGCTAGACTAGGATGGGAAAGTGAGGTCTCAACATAGAATAAGGCAATAAATGAACACTAATACTAAATAGTCATAGCTAAAGGTGTAACAATATATGGTTTTACTCTGTGTAACGCTAACTAGATGTGAGCATAAGCAATTCTGCAAACAAATATGTCAGCGATTGAGCACCACAAAATATGAATACATGATGATTATCAACACGATAGTAGATATGCCTGAATAAGCATTCCTTCAATGGTAAGCTAAGCTTTTCACTTAGTTTCAGCAATAACTATGTAAGTACGCTAATACCAGCAACTACTTCATTAGTTATAGTTATTACTGTACATAGCATGACCATTAATTCGAAGAAAAAGAAGCTCTACACATAATATAGGACAATATTAGATAAGAGGACACTTCCTCAACAGTACAAGCATTTGTTGCAGACCCACGTGTTAAACGCTATGTGGGCTATTCATGAGCAGTGAAAGTGCAGACCGCATGCAAGTTCATACAAAAAAACATAAAGAATTAGCTAATGCAAGTAGTCAGTTCTTAATATCAATTTAAACAATTATATAGTAAGCATAAAACAACCTACTGTAGGGAAAAGCACCGGAGCAGGACACGCAGCAGCCAGGTAAAAGTGGGAGAAAGAAAAGATGGCAACCCCAAGGATGGGGTATATTTATAAGGTAAGGGAGGATGCTGGGGCAGTGGGGGAGGGGAGTAGACTATAATGCGAGTAATGGGCAGAGGCCACGAGATACACAGGTAGAGGTCTGAGTAGGAGGTGGGAGGGATTAGATACAGCGGGAGGAGGGTGGAGTTCTAGGCAGTACAATAGGTAGGGAATGACAGAGATCAGCTAGAAAGGATAGGAAAAAGAAGCAAAGGTTTTGGAAAGGTAGTGCGCCTAGTTAAATATAGGCAGTAGAATAGGTTGGGAACAGTAGAGAATCAGTTAGAAAGGAGAGAAAAAAGAGACCAGGGTTATGTAAAAGGTAGAGCGCCTTATTAAATAGTGAGGACAGAGGAGAAGTATGGAGGGTTAATTCAAAGAAATACAACAGGATAGAAAAGACCTAAGAGTAGATTGTCAAGGAAGACAATCAGTGAAGTATGGAGTTCAGTGGATTAATCTGAAGGTAAGAGAAAGTAGGGGAGTATAGAGAGGCTGACAGGGAAAAGAGGTAAAATGTATGAGGAGTGGAGTGTGACTAAATATAGTTAAGGATGAGGGAGAGAGGGTCAGACAATATTTCAGAGGAAGAGACTAGAAAGTTAATTTGGCAGACAGGGATAAGCAAGTTAGAAGAAACTAAAATACAGTTACTGATATAGAACGGCCACCTAGTGGTCAGTTACTTTAATTCAAAATCATAGGCCTTCTAAAGGGATGGCAATCCAGGAAGGAGAGGGAGATGGAACAAATTGCAGATATAGAGGGAATGGGTTAGAAGCACAATGTATGTACAATGTAAAATATGGGGGGGGGGGTTGGCTGGCTGCTGGGAAGCCTGACAGTGAGGCTTGCCTACTTAGCAGTATCTATAACAACTTATTAATATTATAGTTTATTAGAAGCTATAGTAAGACATACTTTCACTATCTTTAGGAAAGTAGGTTTCCAAAGGAGCTGGTAGGTTAATTCCTTTTTAATAAAATGAATATTGTCCTTAGGTGTCCAGCTGGGTGAATTCAGGTGAAATAGTACAGGGAGATACAGGACCTAAAGGTTTCACTATCTTTAGCAAAGTAGGTTTCCAAAGGAGCTGGTAGGTTAATACCTTTTTAATAAAATGAATATTTTCCTTAGGTGTCCAGCTGGGTGGATTCAGGTGAAATAGTACAGGGAGATACAGGACCTAAAGTATTCACTATCTTTAGCAAAGTAGGTTTCCAAAGGAGCTGATAGGTTAATTCCTTTTTAATAAAATGAATATTTTCCTTAGGTGTCCAGCTGGGTGGATTCAGGTGAAATAGTACAGGGAGATACAGGACCTAAAGGTGTAGGGCAAAGCACCGGAGCAGGACAAGCAGCAGCCAGGTAAGAGTGGGAGAAAGAAAAGATGAAAAAATTAAATTAACACTATGTTATCTGAATTTTACAACTCACTTTCTTATGACTTATCCGAAAAGTATTTATTATAGGCATCTCTAAAAACTAAATTAAGAGGCTTACTTCTCAGCAAAACTGTCATCTATAAAAAATATTCACATATTTAGAATGGGCTCAAATCCCTTCTAAATTCCTTTCAAAGATCATAAAAAATTATTCATTGACAAATTGCAATAATGAAAGAAAAATAAATGATAAGATTGCAAGTTATAACAAACTTATTGACATCTTTTATAACTCATTTAGGCAACTATACAGTGATACCTCAATTCTAAAATCCTATGGTAAAAAAATAAACTTTTTAAATAAATGATCTTTCCCTACACTAAATCCAGAACAACAAAAATAATTATCTGCACCAATCAAACTGACAGATTAAAAAACTATCAAATCTTTACTACAAACAAAGCCCCAGGTCCCAATGTTTTTTCAGCAGAATTTTGTAAAACATTTTTAACAATCTATTATCAAAAATCTTATTCTTAGTCTATTTTAAAAAAGGAAAATATCTGATATTTATATTAATAGGTCTAAAGCTATAGTAGTACCCAAACCAAATAAAGACACATCAGACATTCCAAATTATCATCCAAAAGCACTAATAAATTTACACATAAAATTTTTACTTCAGTTCTGGCTGCTAGAATTAAATAAACATTGCCTACTACTATATCACCATTACAATGTGGCTTTATTAAGACTAAGCAAACTACAGATCAGATATTAACTTTACATAATCTGCATAATCTGTGCAATGATACAAATAAAACTAGTATGTCTTATCCTTAGATGCATCTAAAGTCTTTGATAGGGTTAAGTTTTTATACTTTTTTCTGTGTTAGAAAAATTTGGACTCTTTAAAAATGTTTTGGACCATCTTAAGATATTTTGTGAAACTCACTGACACAATTAATTATAAACAAATTAATTTCATGCCCTGTGTATTTAAAGAATGGAGTAAGATTGGGATGCCAACTTTTTCCCTCCTACCATCCTTTTCAGTCTATATTTGGAACCACTGTTTCTTTACTTAATCCAAAAATCTTAATATAATATTCCCTCATATAAAGAATTTAAAATACCATTCACTGCCTATGCAGATGACAGCAATATTTGCTTAAATTTTCCAAATAGTGATCTCCCTAAAATGCTGAACACAATTTCATCATTCTCTACCTATGCATGACATAGAATGAATTCTTAGAATGAATTCAGATAAATCCTTTCTTTTTACACTCTCTAACAGAATTCCTTATATAAACCTAGAGTGCATGGAGGATCTAAAATTAAAACATAATTGTACTTACTTAGGTTTATTGTTTTCCAATATATTTTCTATAAACAATATTACTAACCTAATCTAAAAGACTGTTGGTCCAAAATTCTAATAGATACTTAAAGATGAGCAAAAGTGAAATTTTCAGGTTTAGCTAAGGTTGACATCATTAGAATGAACATTTTCCCTAAATTATTATTTCATATTGGATTCCCCTAAAATTTTTGACAGAGACAGAGAGAAAGTGAATCAAATTCATCCAAATTCATTTGGTCATCTAAATTTGTTAGAATCACATACTGTAAGCATATTGCCCCCAAGCAAATAGGAAGATTAGATTTATCAAACGTTTACTTATACTACTTAAATGACAAAGCTCATACACTAATAGTAAAAATCAATCCAAATCAGTAACTGGAACATACTACTTCCACTTCTAAAATCTCGTATAACTGTCTCTCTTCTTACTCTTGTAATATATTTTATCTATTCCTTTCCTAAATAATAATTCAATTTAAAATGTAAATATTCAACTCATTTCCTTTAATCTTTACCAAAGATTTTTAATGTCTAACCATACTTAAACTTAGAAAAAATATTATTATTTTTACAACATATTCATCTAAATCCCAATATATTAACTGTGTGTGGGGGGGTGTTAGACCTTACTAACTTTCCACTTGTAAAATAATAGCAAGTTTGGGACTTCATATCTTTAAAATCCAAATCATTGAAGAAAATCATGTAAAATGGGCCTATCCAGGAGTTATCTCCCTATATTAAGCCAAATTATGTGGTATATATATTTAGCTTTCACTGATCACAATAACTCACCTGAGAAAATTCAATTCTTAAAGAAATTAATGTCTAATCTTTCCCAAGAGAAGACCATTTCTAAGACCTATAAAATAACAATAAATAAGAGAGTTACTAACTCATATACTTTTCCTCCTTTTGGAGGTCATTGGATTCAAATCTAATTGATGATAGTCTTATAATAAGTTCAATATACAAAAGACTAAAAGACACCCCTTATAAAAATTGTTCTTTACTCAATTGATGGTGTCTAACAATGTCTATCTTGCCTAGGTAAAAAAAGCAACTTACATCCCCAAATATCTCTTCATGCATTATGATGAAGAGAATGCTGATATCCTACACATTTCAGGTGGTGTAAAAAAGTACAAAATCTATGGCATGTTCTTATAAAAAATAAATAAGACATTTCCGAATATGCAATATATCGACTGGAAATTTGCAGTTACATATTCTGCATACAAAATTATATAAATGCAATTTACACATATTAATGATATGTTTTCTTTGGGTGGCCACAGTGGTGCAGTGGTTAGCGTTGCCAGCTCACAGCAAGAGGTTCTCCAGTTCGATCTTTGGCTGGGGTGCCTTCTGTGTGGAGTCTGCATGTTCTCCCTGTGTTCATGTGGGTTTCCTCCAGGTGCTCTGGTTTCCCCCCACATCCCAAAGACATGCTGTAGGTGGATTGGACACTTTAAATTGGCCCTAGGTGTGAGTGTATGCATGTGTGTGCCTTCTGTGGAAGGTTGGGTGTCGGGCTGGCAACTCGACACTGTAAAACTCCACTGCCAATCATGAGTGGACAGTTGTTCCGCTGGAGTGACCCCTAACAGGGAAAAGCTGAAAGAAGAAGAAGAAGAAGAATGATATGTTTTCTTTATTAAAACTCCTTCTCTCTCTCTCTCTCTCTATATATATATATATATATATATATATATATATATATATATTAAATTCTTAATTGGAAACATTTTGTAGAAATGGCCTATAAGCACCTAAAAGTCATCAAAATACTAAATTAAATCTCCTTTTCTGTCAAAGTACCAAATTCTGTTTCAAAAGCTAAAATAAATAATATGTTTATACTAGTTAGACCATATATTATCTTGGAATAGCTTAAAAAATCATCAAATGGCATTATATAGTATAAATGTGTATCTTTTCTTGTTATTTCTGCATTTTCTTTAGATGATCTATTAAATTGTGTTATAACAGATAACCATAAAAATATTGTATGTAATGTAAATAGTTTTCTTTTAGATATAGATGTTAGAAGTGATTAGGAAATACATTTCCTTTTTTATCTGTTTATGATATTTTATCTATGTGTGTGTGTGTGTGTGTGTGTGTGTGTGTGTGTGTGTGTGTGTGTGTGTGTGTGTGTGTGTGTGTGTGTGTGTGTGTGTATATATATATGTATAAAACATTGTTTTCTGTTACTCAGTTTTCTTTTTGTTGTTAAACTGTCAAAATATAAACACAAAAATATTGGTGAAAAAAGTTCTAGGCATCTTGAGTGTGAATGCTACATTTATTGTCATGATTAATTGTTGCCAGTATACTAAGATGCACATCACAAGGCTTACTGTAGAATAATGTCTTACTCTTTCCAAAATGTTTTGTTAATTTTATAAGAGAATAACAACCAAGAGGCATGCAGTACAAGACAAATAGCCAAAACCGTGACTCTAAAATATGAAAGTAATTTGTACATGCTGTACATCAAACCATATTAATACTTGAAACGTATATACATAAATTAAGAAATGCAATAAGAAAAATAATGTCACTCTGTCTTTAGTTAAAGAACTTTTTAGATAACTAATACAGCAGTACAATATTGCAGGAATACTTTGATAAACATTTGCTCCAGTATCAGATTTCACTGACTCCTATTTCTACTTGTGTGGTCTGGGTTTCAAGTATTTTATATGTGTCAGATTAAATTTTTGGAATTGTAATTGGAAAGCTATATGCTGTCAAGAAAGATATGTATCCAACTGATAACCAATGACTTGCCTTACATGTCTATAAGCCTGCAGCTAAGATAATATATCTCATTAGTTATACAGTTATAAACTGTGTAGGAAGATGACTGTGGATGTGTCTTGAAAAAAATGGATTAAAATGTGTATGTTCTGAGTGCATGGCTTTTTAACAATGCCCTCTGTGTTAAAAAACAACTAACCAATATGGTATCACTGAAATTTAAGTAACTGGCAACTAGCTTCACAGGCAGTTGATAAGACACAATATTAAGTAACAGAAAACAAAACAAATCCAAAACCAAACAAAACATGTTGTTTTTTTTTCCTGTAGGGGGTAATACGTTTTCTTCATCCCAAATGCAATAGATTTTACTTAGTGCATCCCCCATTTGCACAGTATTGTCTCTGGGGCTGATCCCATTAATGTTCCTAGTTAAAAACCAGTGCTGAAACACACACATCTATAATCTCTAAATATGCCATTCTCTTTTGTCTTTCTGTTAACCATATGAGACTTGCTCTTCCAAGACGGTGTCACTCTGGCTGCCTAAAAATACTTTGCCCTGCAATTTAATTACTTTATGTAATTTGACCCCAATCATGTTTGCTTTTAAATTGTGCCTGATTTCAAGTTTGGTGGCTTGTAGACCTGGAATTTTCTTCAGATGTCATTATTTTTCATGCTTCCATCATTCTAATTACCTTTTATTATCACTTCAGGATTTGGGAACTCTTCCTGATATTGCCCTGAGACTCCAATCCTTGTTTTTGTTCAACTCACAGCAGTCTGGGGATCCTAACCTTTATCATTGTTGCCACAGCTCAGTTGGCTTTTCCTGGGCATGTGTGATATTGTCCCAGCATGACTTTATCTTCTGATTTAGAGAAAGTAAACTTTGTTGCTGTGGTTGCTGATGCTTTTCCTGTTTGCTGGGTGGTCCTGTTGATTATCTTGAAGACACTAAGCTCCTGTGTTGTTACTGCTGCTCCTGTTACTGATATCAATTCAAGGAATATTTTAGGAATTCAGGGTGATTTTGATTGCCTGTTTTGGACTTATTAAGGTTTACATTTGCATCAGAATTGATTTAGCATTTCAGTGAAAGCAGCTGGCTATTTTATGAACACAAGACTTTGTTTAGAGGTCTTGGACTGTTTTTGCTGCAGTTTTGTTCTTTGTTTTGCACCTCTTGATTTGCTCTTTTTAGAAATATCCAGGTTTTATTACTTTAAGGCTGAGGTTATATTTTTATTTTGTTTTATTTTTATAATTGCTTCAATTGTTATGACATTATAGTGCAAATATTTGTTACCTGTGTTAGTTTTATCAGTGCCTTTACTTATACTGCATTTGCTTAAGATGACACTTCAATTTTTTTGTAATATTGCTTTTTATCTTTCTGTTAATATTTATGTGTTTTGTTTTTGTTTTAGAAAGACACTTGGGAAAAAAGCAGTAACATAAAACTAAAGTTTTAGAAGAGATACCTGATGATGCACAAAATGTCAAAGAATGACATTTATGACATAGGGCAGAATCAATAAACCTTACATAGTCCACTAAGACCATATGCTTGTCACGGCACAATGCACACATGGTAGCACACTATTTTGTAGTCAGTAAGCAGCTCTATATGGTGTGTAGAGGTATGCAAACACAGTAAATACTGTGGCATGTTAATTACAGCATAAACAGCTGAACTGTATGCTAATCAACCAATCAAATATGGAGGAGTTATTCAACAAGCTATAAAGCAACCATGTAGACTCACTGCTGATTTTCCCTTTGAATTCACAAACCTAATGGAATGCAGCCACAGAAAGGAGTCTACACAGAAAGAATGTTAGGGGCTGCTGTTACTTTAATTCATCTGTATGTGCAACAGGCAGAAGTCTATGTTGCTGCTCTTGCTAATAGACCAAGGCCAAGAAGGAGAAGAGTTTTCAGACCCTGGTTAACTTATCACAATAGACATGATGTGGAAATTGTAGAGTGCTACAGGGTAGATAGAGAAACTCTGCAACCTCTGTCATTGTCAACTCAGACTCAGGGCAAATTTAGGGGAACCAATACCAGCAAAGAAAAAGGTATGTGTAGCACTTAGAATTTTAGCTACAGGAACATTTCAGAGACCAACAGGGGAAATGCTAGGGATGTCACAGGCATCTGCATCCAGGATCCTCCATCAGTTCCTGAATCCTATCCTCCAACATACCAGTGATCCCATATATTTTCCCAGTACTCCTGAGGATAGGGCCACAAATATGCAGGAGTTTTACCCTGTAGCATACTACCCTGATGTACTGGGTGCCATAAATTGTACACATATAATAATCAAGGCACCACCCAGGGAACAGGGAAGGGTGTACATAAATAGAAAGGGCTTTCACTCTATTAACTGCCAAGTCATGTATAATGCTAAGAGAATCATCTTGAATGTATGTGCTGGCAACCCAGGCAGTTAGCATGACTCACATATTTGGCACACCTCCCAACTGTATCAGATGTTCACTAGGAGTGATATCCCAAAGGGTCATTTACTGGAGGATGCAGGCTGTGCACCGGGACCATGGCTGATGACACCCATCAGAAATGCACATACACACCCACCCACTGATGAATGCCATAATGAGGCACACACTCAAACCAGAAATATCATAGAGCATGTGTTTGGGCTGCTGACGTCACAGTTACACTGCCTAGATACATCTGGGGAGCCCTGCAGTACAATCCACTTCACCAGCTGTGACATGCTTTACAACATCATCCTGTGAAAACAGTCTCAGCAGGATCAACAAGGGAAGGGGAACACATGTCACCACCAATGGCAAGGTCACCACAGCCACAAGCAGGTGGGGAATCAGAGAGGGAACCAGCAGCTGCTGTGGGTGTAGGCAGACATAGGGATGCTCAATATGGCCTAGCAATGGCTAAGAGGCAATGCATAGTACACTCACCACCTAAAGGGCTAAAACCTTTATTCTATGCACATACATATAGTAACATTGATACCAGGCAATGCACACAACTTTTACCTACTCATGTAATGTCTGTGTACTCCTAGCATCAGACAGACTGAGCCCTGAAGTAAAACTGTAGCAAGTGCTGGATTTTACAAACTAAGAGTTGAACCTGGAGTATTAAAACAAAATTGTGTAGTCATACAAATGACTGGCATATCCTTGCATGTTGTTACTAGGTAATGTAAGTAAATAAAAGGTGGGTGATTTGTACAGCAATGAATTCAGCACATGACAGCAGACACTTATGTGAATACATGTGTATTCTATTAAGTAATAGGCTTTAGGCATTAAAAGTTTACACATTCATATCTCTTAAAAGTACTGATGGTCACCAAATGTCTTCAGTTTGCCCTCATACTTTTGTACTGGCAAATTATTAAAGAGAGAAGTTAGAAATTCATGAGACAGATTTCAGTTTCAGACTTCATAACCCTCAGGAGATTCTTAGAAATACTGATGCAAAACTGTTTTGATTCTATCAACTGTCTAACTTTGCAAGACCAAAATATGTAAAAAGTACAATTAGCAAAACAACATCACAAGCACAGATTTAATAAGCACTAAGTCAGCTATGCATCCTGAGCATCAGATATAAAGTTTATGTATCCCTAAATCCAATTAATCCAAAAGATAGAAAACAAGGATATGGCACAGTCATCATCACTTCCACAGCATGTTGTGTGTATGTGGGGAGGGAGGGGGGCAGGAAGCCTAGGCTGACACAAAAGGTAAATGAGTGCATGTGAATATGAAAAAGAACTAGGCAGACACTTGGATAAAGTAACAAATGTCCACTGAGACAGAATGAACTTTAAGCCTCATGGTTAGACCATGTAACTGTTGTGTGTATGTCTGTATGGGCCCTCCAGGTTAAAATGGTGTGTACGTGTCTGCAAGAACACAGTCAACCTCTGTGCTAGCTCTATGTCTTGGTATTTCAGACAGGTGTGAGCCATGCATGGTAGAGGTGGCAGTTCATTCTTGTCATACCCAGTCATGAAAACTAGCTCTATCAGGAGTTGCACTGGTATGCCCACACTCATGGTCAAATGTGCTGCTGCTACCTGAACATGACAGATGTCTGCTGGATGAGATCTCCTCATGAGGATGCCCAGGACTACAACCCCATGGCCTGCCATGTCTGGGTGTGGACACCTCAACCACTAACAGAGCAGTGAAAGTAGTGCCACTACAGGAGTGGGATCAGGCACTGCTACATCGGTTAACATCAGATGATGTGGCTGATTTATGCCCATGTGGATGCCATCCCCCTCCCAGCAGACGTTCCATCACAGACACTGTTTGTTCCAATGTGTCATTCATCTGATCCATTGAATCGGCAACATTAGGAAGGCAGTCACACATGTCAGCCTGCACCACATCTACAACCCTAAGCATTTCTCTGGTGGACCTATTGGAACTATTAAAAGTGCTATCAGATAAACTGTCCCAAAAACATGTACACATTTACCACAGAACATTTAATTTATGCAATTGTCAGTCAACCCTACCTGTGACCAGCACTCCCCTAGAGGGTTCTATAGACCATCCTAGAAAGCTAACATCCCTGTGTCATTGACAATATAGGACATTTACATTTTAAAATATAGGAAATTTACATTTCATTAAAATAACAATAACAGTGTAAAGAAAAAAAAAACAGTTGCAACATTAGCACCTGTAATTGGCAGTTAATGAGGCTTTGCTTCTGAGAAAGTAAAATGCTCTGACAAAGACATCTATACCATCAGTAAATTTCTAAGAAGTGCATAAAGATAAAAGTAGCATTTGCTAATGATCTCTATATATATTTTCTTAGTGATATGGGGGATATCTAGTATATAACCGACAAATGCAATCATATCTTATCAAGATCAGTAGTCTTCTCTGTGGATAAATCCAAAGTAATATCATCTTCTGTGTTATCCATATAAACAAGTCTCCTCACCTCAGGTTTCCTAGCTACATGGTTCCCTTTTGATAGTGTAGATTCAGGGCTGTGAGCATTGTTAAGATGCTAGATTTACAAAGTGTAGAAGCAATTGTATCAAGGTTTTAAATGTAAGTAAGCAGCACACATTTCACAGTCTCTGTATAGTAACATCCAACCTCCTCTGCATTTCTTGACAACTGTATATTATTGCCATTTTTAGGAAAATGATACAGAATGCCTTACACCTGCATATCTCAGATTACTGGTCAGATAAGACAGGAATGAGCAACAAACACAGATATAGAAGACAGAGCTGCATTTCTGCAAGCAATAGTCATAAATGGTTGTGTGATCACTCATTGCACTACATCTGAAATTAATACATGTACAAACAACTCAGAAATGTACAACTATTATATGTTTTGTTAATACTATGGATGATGGTGCATTTGCTTGTACACATAATGTTTTTCATTCTCTGCTGCAAAGCTGTTTCTGTAGCAAAGAGGGATAAGACAACCTTGCTCTGTTTTAAAGATTCATTGGAGTGAGAGTTTAAATTCAGACCTGTGTAAAAATATTTCATGTTTAACAACATAAATTCATACTGTTGTTTATTTAACAGATTTCTTTTCTTCCTATCTTCTAATTTTTCTTTTTTTAATGCCAGTATTTGTGCAGTGCATGGCTTAGCACAAACAGGGAAAATGAAGAAATGCAATAAATGTCATGTTTAGCTTTGATTATCTTGTTTGTGTGATGCTTGGCAGTGAGCAAACCTGAACTAATGTCCCACACAGGATGCAGAGACAGAACAACGGCAGACAGGGTGTAGACATTCTAAATGTCAAAAGGATACATTGTTGCATTTTTGCTTTCCAAAAGGCAACATCGTTAAGTGACATCATGAGGCGGTTATCAAGCATCCCCAGCATGTGCAGCCATCAAACACCTGCAGAGAGGAAGCAGTCAACAATTTCAAAACAGATACATTGTACAAACTGTGTGTTGGGCACTGTGCAAACACAGTAAGCAGTGTTACATGGTGGTTAACACATAGAAGTTAGTAATGAATAGGGAAATATCAACTGCTATTTAATTATTCCTGTGGCAGAAGCTGTAAATGCAGGGCTGTAATACTGACAGCCCCAGGGTTCCAATGCAGGAACTGCAACATATTTTTACTGTTGTGACAATTCAGTTTATAGTAATCAACACGAAAATATCCAAGTGTTATTTCACTATTCCTGTGGCAACAGGTGTAAGTGTAGGGCTGGCATACACATGGTACTGGGTTCTAATAAGAAAATTCCAGACATTTTTACTGTTGTTCCATTTCAGATTATATTAAATATCTCTTATAACAATTTATACATAATTATAAATAATAACTATGCATAGCAGTGGAGCTGATATGAATTATATGTGTGAGGGATGACACTCTTACTGTGTTTTGAAGTTTCAGATGTATGACTGAGAATACACTGTTTAATCTCTTTCTGTAAATATAATTCTGCTACCTGGACTTGGATACCCTTCACACTTAAATAAGACACATACACAAATTAGTGCATATACAAGGACCATGTCAGGTCACACACACACACACACACACACACACACACACACACACACACACACACACACACACACACACACACACATGCTTAACACCTCAGTCTGTCATCTGTATTTATAAATAACTTATGACTATGTCTGAGAAGCACTTCTTCTGTGGCAAATATGGAAAATCACTGCTGTGAAAGAAAATGTTTTGTCTCTTATGCATAGGATTGAATCCCACACTGCAAAAGTATTTTTTTCAGTGTATAAAGCCAAACGAAACATATGTCATGTCATGAAATGTATGCCTCATGTGCATGTCTGCAAAGTTAAACTACCTAACAGTTACAGCAACACACAACCCTCAAGCTAATGTCAAGTGTCAGATTAACCTTCCAGTTTCCAAAACTGCTTTCCTCTCTGGCACTGTTGCTCTCTACTTAACATGAAGCAAATGCAGTTGGCATCATTGCTTGGGTTTACATACTACCAGTAAATGAGATAACAGTAATTAGCAGGAAATCATTTTTTGCTATTGCACTGCTTTTGGATTAGACATGTCTGGTGTTAGAGGGGAAGGTGCCCAATTTAAGGTGTAGAGGATAGGTGTTGAGGAGTCCAGAATTTTTATTGGACACCAAGTAAAGCGCCACAGCCAAAGGCTTTTGCAGAGGGACTATACTGGCTCCTAGTATAAGTCTGTGGCTTGGAATAATCTGGATAAGGCTGTATCATAGGTTCATAGGTTCATAGGTTGGTACTAGGCTATCAGCCCTAGGGCCTATACAAGCCTAGCCATAACAATTCCCTGGCTATTTTGACACACAGAATTTACTTCCCTGGACCCCTGTCTAGCAGGGTGACTGACGTGATCCCTGGGGTGAATTTCCTATCTCCCATCCAGTGAGACTGGCATCCCACACACTGGAGAACAGTGTAGACTCCACTTTAACAACCTAAAAAGTTACAAGAGGATGTACTGAACCAGTGCTTGGATGAGTTCTAAACTAGGAACATCCCACAGTTGTGTAAGTATGCTAATAAAAAGAACTTATAATACACTGAAAGCTAAATATAGGTAAGACCGGTATGCATATTGCTTTTATTTTATTTTCACATTTAATTCTGAAATAGATGGAAATAGACATGCCCATGCTGAGTGTCTACAAAGACAGAGGGAAGCAAGTGGTATGTATGCAGCACAAAAGTATTATTGTTGCTTTAAAAATTAAAAAAAATGTTTTTCTTTTCTACATAGCAGTAGCAAAGTAAGCATACATATCCTAACTGTAAAAGCACGTATGCATGCATCAGTCTGTAACACAAACCAAGGAGTCAAGTGTAAGACTGTAGTCAGACATTGTATGTTCAGGTACCATGAGTAGCAAGTATAAAATAGTGCAATCCTTTAATAATATTACAGAAATTAAATTCAACCCAAGTGGCATAAATGCCCTGCTGTTATCTTTAGTCTGAATAATTGAACCAAGCATATGTGCAATATCTGCACATTGCAAAGATTACTTTGAGCAATCCATAATTATAGCTTGTAGTTGTTAGGAAGTGTACTTAAATGTAAAACTTCAGATAAAATAGTTGCATTATTGTAATAATGCATTGTATGTCACCCATGATGGTATTAATTTTATCTATTTTTTTCTCTCACCCCAACCCTTATCTTTTTTTGTTTTCTATTATGTGTCATCAAAATGTCTCCATGTCATCCATCTGTACCAAATCACTGAATGCTTCAAAGCACAGGGAGGTAGGTCAAACCCAGTCATTCAGCCTGCACCTGCTCTACCAGCTCTGACACTAATCCCCAGCACATCTGGGACCCAACCTGGCAGTACTGCCTCTGCTACCCCTGCACTATCTGCACCCTTGGGTAGCACTACCCCAGCAGCTGGTGTTCTGTTACCCCACAGGATAACTGGCGGAGGTGAGAATTTCATTATCCACTAAGAGATGTCAGGGTTGATGCATACAGTTGTGCACAACACCATTAGTGTATGCCTATGCCAGATGGAGAGGCTGCTCTCCTTCATCATATATAGGAAGAGAAGGAGACATCAAGCACTCCAGCAGCCAGTGGAGTATGGGGATGGTGATGATAGTCCTGTGGGTGAGGACTAGATTCTCACTCTCCCCATATTTTATGAGCAAGGGCTTGTGTTGTCCCCTCACTCACTCCAGTCTTGGTGTCCCCCCAACCTTTTGTCCCTGTGGCTTGTCTTGTTGTACTGTTTGTTTACATTTGCTTCTTCACCTAACCCACTTACCTGCCCCAGAAATACCACTGTCTCATACCCAGCATTCATCTTTTACTGAAGTAAAAAAAAAGGGCACCTGTCCCACCAACAAATATCATCCCATACATAACTCTCCACTTCACACATGTGTCTTCTTGACACACGCTTGATTTGGTCCAATTAGCTAAACAACATGACTGGGTTGTTGTCACCCTTCTTTGTGGAGGTGACAGTCCAAATTCAGGAAATATTCTATACATATTTAACATTTTGCACTGTTGAAGAAATGGATACCTATGTTTATTTCCTACCTCCCTCCTGCACATTCCTATATTGTTTTCCCTTTTTTCTTCTCCTTGCTTGACCCCAATTCACCACTTTACTATCTACCCCATTTTAACACCTATAATGTGATCAAAAAATAGAATCACACACAACACACAAAAGTACCAAACAAAACACACACAATGGAGCCATTCACTTTTTGGCCACTATGTTTGCATAGAGTTTGGCATCTTACACCAATGCCAAGCGATGGTGAATAGCTCCTCAGTGGTGCAATTACCTCCGCTTAAACATGCTGAGCAAAGGTAGCACACAATAACACACAGTGAATGCAGTATTATGAATTATTTGATTGCATTATTGCTACTTATTTAAAAGTATTACATACACCTGGATTCAAACCTTATATCATCTGGGGTCCAAAGGAAATGTGCCAATGCACTTACACCAGCTGCCACAGAGTCAGCTAAGTGTTTCATATACTTAGTATGGAGAACTCTCATAATGTTAGCAATGAGACTCACATTTGTGCACCACTTAACTATGGGCAAACAAGGAAAGCAGTAGAAATGTGTATGTCACATGCACAAACACTTTGCCAACCATTGTGCAAACCTACTGCTCAGTGGTGTGTTATGCACAGTGAATGATAGCATGTATTACTCTTGTTTACTGTCCATTTAGTGTTCATGCCATGAAACTACATGGGGAAACACAAACAAAATGTAGGCACTATCTATGAAAATAACACATATTTACAGTGCAGCCATCTGTTGCCTCCCACATGCACCACAACCTTGGTCTCTCAGTACTTATTCACAAATATATCAACTGCACTACAGAACTAAATAATACATGTTGCCTTATATACCATGCACATCTTTTGAATAACAATACACATTCAGATTTTCTAATACTTGTAGTAATGTCAGCACCTGCTTGTATATAGTTTGGAAAGCTGTCTTTAAAAGTATACCAGCACATTGGACACACAGACAACAAATACTACACATTGCATGCCCATCAATCTAGTAATATGCAGAACTTTAATATCTTGACAGTTGGGCATGGCTAGCTATCCATTTCATGTAGGTCTCTCAACATCTTCTCTCCAACATCCACTGCTGAAGTCATTCACTAGAAATTGTAAAAGTCAGACTTGTGTTGTGGCACTTGCATAAAATACTGAGTTTTCTAGTCAGTATAGTTAGATATGTAGGGGTTCTGTTGTCACTGCAGTCATCATCTGGTGTGTGTGTGTGTGTGTGTGTGTGTGTGTGTGTGTGTGTGTGTGTGTGTGTGTGTGTGTGTGTGTGTGTGTGCACATGTGTGTCTGTCTGTGTAGCCAGAAGAGTATAATTGTGTCCTTTAGTCTGTGGACTTAGGTAGAGGTTCTAATCTCACTGCAGAAGAACATAAGTGTGTATCCTGCAGTTACTATTCCAATCCCATGGATTGCCAATATTTTGAGACTTGCACATGCCTACACATCCATTTCATGCAGACCCCCCCTACATCTTCTCTCCAACAGCCACTGCTGATGTCATCTACAATAAGTTGTCCTGCAGCCTTGTAAAAATCAGATTTGTGCCTTAACTGTTAAGGGTTCTAATATCACTGCAGTCAGCTGGGAGGTATGTGTGTGTGTTTGTCTAGCTAGTCAGAAGAACATAAATATGTATCTTGCAGAGTAACCAGTTCAATCCCATGGATTGCCAATATTTTGACACTTGCACATGCTTACACATCCATTTCCTGTAGGTCTCCCAACGTATTCTCTCCAACATCCGTGCTGATGTCATCCACTGTACATTATACTGCAGCCTTGTAAAATATAGAATTGTGCCATGGTGCTTGCATAAAATAATGAGTCCTCTAGTCTGTGTACTTAGGTAGACATCCTAATCTCACTGCAGTAAACTGGGAGGTGTGTGTGTGTGTGTGTGTGTGTGTGTGTGTGTGTGTGTGTGTGTGTGTGTGTGTGTGTGTGTGTGTGTGTGTGTGTGTGTGTGTGTGTGCACTTGTTTGACATTAGAGAGAGCATTTTCAACAGCATGTGGGATACTGCTATTACAATCTTCTCACCAGCCACTTCTGATATCATCACTGATAAAGTGTTTTCTGACACTCAAGTCAGACTTATACTGTGGCACTTGCATTAAATATAGAATTATTTAGTCAATGCACTTAGGTAGGGATTTTGTTCTCACTGCAGTAAACTGGTGTGTGTGTGTGTGTGTGTGTGTGTGTGTGTGTGTGTGTGTGTGTGTGTGTGTGTGTGTGTGTATTTGTGTACTTGCTTGACATTACAGAGTGCATTTTACACCAACATGTGGGATACTGCTATTACCACCTTCCTCTCACCATACTCTGCTGATGTCATCAGCTAGAGCTGATTTGTGGATCTGCAGTATTTCCATCATGGCAGGGTCAGAGACTGGCCTGTAGGCCAGGCACTAATCACCTTATTCTATATGATACAGATTTCAATGACAGGGCTTTCAGGCTATGCAGATACATTATTCTGCATGTGGGATACTGCTATTACCATCTTCCTCTCACCAGACTCTACTGATGTCTTCAGCTACAGCTGATCTGTGGATCTGCAGTATTTCCATCATAGCAGGGTATGAGACTGGTCTGTAGGCCAGGCACAAGTCACCTCATTCTATATGATTACAGTGACTGGGCTTTCAGTCTATCCACATACGTAATAGCATACATGCAAAAGGGAGCATTATTTTGTATTATTGTTCTGGTGAGGGTTGAGTACAGTGCTGTTATAACATACTCATAGCAGGATGCAATGACCTGACTTATGAGGTGCATGACGTAGCCTTTCCATACCACTATGGAAATGTGGTGGTTGAAGTTCAGATTGCTATCTATGTGTGTTCCCAGGTCTTGCACCACTGGATTTGAGCATGGGTGGGTGTTGTCAGTGCTGTAATTAGTGGGGAATTCCACTTTGCAGAAGGCAAAATAATGACACATTTTGTGTTTATTTGTAGACCGTATGGCTTTGGCTTTGGATCAGGATACAACTCAATTGACCCAATTTTTGCAGTGAGACAGATACTTGAGAAGAAGCTAGATATGAGGATAGAATCCAACTGGGCATTTCTAGATTTGGAGAAAGCATATGACAAGGTCCCAATAAAGCTGATCTGGGCAGTACTGTGGTGGTTTGAAGTCTCAGAAACATTGGTAGAATTAGTGCAGGCTATGTATAAGGACCCAATAACTCAAGTACAAACAGTGTTTTGCCTCACAGAGGGGTTCCCAGTGGGAGTCGGTGTACACCAGGGCTCAGCTCTGAGCCCACTGCTGTTCATACTGGTGATGGACTACATTAGCAAACAGGTTGGAGGGGGCAGATCAACAAAGTTGCTGTATGCAGACGATGTGGCATCACAGGCAGACTCTGAGCTAGAACTTCAGCAGTGGATAGGAGAATGGAATGCAAAACTGAAGGCACATGGGATGAAAGCATAGATAAGACAGTAGTAATGGCAACAACTTGGGGAAATTAGAAGCTGAGAATAGAGATAGAAGGGAAGATAGTGGAACAGATAAACCACTTCAAGTATCTGGCAGGGGTGGTTGAGGAGATGGGAAGTCTGAATGAAGAGGTCAAAGATAGAATCAGAGGGGTTGCAGCCAACTGACACAGAGTGTCAGGTGTAGTCTATGACAGAAGAATGCCAAAGAAGGTAAAAAGTAAGGTGTACAAGACAGTGGTGTGAACAGTACTACTGTATGGTACAGACGCCTGGGCAGTAAAGGCAGAAGAGTTGAAAAAGCTAGAGATGATGGAAATTAAGTACCTGAGAAGGGTGGTAGGATGGTAGGATGCACACTGTGGGATAGATGATGAAATGAGGACATAAGACCAGAAGTCAAAGTAGCTCCAATTGCAGAAAAGATAACAGATTATGGTGGTTTGGACATGTGCAGAAAAGCAGAAGATAATATAGTGAGGAAGATTTCAGACAGACAGGAAGAAAGTAAGAGGAAGCAAGGACATCCAGCAAAGAGGTGGATGGATTGTGTGAAATAAGATCTGCGACAGTCAGATATGAATGTTGAAGATGGCAGGAGTGTAGCACTCAATCAAGAGAGTTGGCGACAGTTAACACGATACCTCAACCCCATGTAGAAAAAAATGGGACTGATGATGATGATGATGATGTGGCTTTGGCACCAATCATTTGTCTGTGTTAACTCCTTCTGTAATATGTTAACATCATTGGTGGACTCAACGATCACACCCAGTATGCAATAATCAGCAAACCTAGAAATAGATTCCAAACAGTAAAGGGCCAAGCATAGATCCTTGGGGTATGCCACTGGTGACATCTGTACTGGTAGAGGTTGATTCACTAACATTCACACTATGTGATCTGTCGGTGAGCTAACTGGTTAACCATCCAGTGACATAAGGGTTAATCTCCAGCTGGGAGAGCTTTTCAGTGACACCTGAGTGGGGGAGTGTGTCAAAACCCTAGGCCAAATCAAGACAGGCAGTATTCACTGCCTTACCTTCACCCAGACCAATCACACAGAATAAATGGGCTGTGACAACATCGCAGATCACCTATATTGTCACTCAGAACATACACCTATCTGACACGGTTGGATCCACACTTCAACATACTCTCCAGATGGAATGTACTCTCGTAGAAGGGTGTGCATCAACATGTATCCATCTGATTGGGGGGCAGCACATGATGCATGCATATATAGACACATCATGACTCTCCTCATCTGTAAGATAGACCAACATGTAATCACTGATCTTTTTTAAATGGACACTGGTAATATACCGGCTGTGTGCAAAAAACATGTGTGAATTGTTAATGCTTCATTCATGTTTGTTACATTTGTTAGATGTCCTCAAGAAGGTCATCAAGGGCATGCATGATGGCAACATTATCATCCTGTGGAACTTGACCAGGCCAAGGTATTTGACACAAATCCACACTGAGGTATGTATTAACTCAACAGTGTCAGAAGTGGTCATAAACACCTATATCACCAAGTGGGTAGACCACTGGATCACATACGTGGAATCTAAATATGTTGAGGTTTATGAAGTGACCTATATCTCGAGTCCAGTGATCAGGTCCGTACATCAGAGCTGTCTGCTAGACATTTTCCTGTCCATTATGTAAGTCCCAGACATGAAAAATAACATACAAATCCTGTGTTCAAACAGCTGTCTGGAGGACTACAGATTGACGACAATCATTGACTCCAACTGTGATATTAATATAATACAGACAGTATCAACACACACCAAAGATTGCTGCCACAGCCATGACAACACATAAGATGAAACAAAAACATGGGACATTTGTTACATTATAAAAAAAAATGCACAACCCAATGTTAATGTAGACCTCACATCTCTATGAGCAGACCAAGTGGTATGTAACCTGTGTCCCGGGGTAGATGGTATGTTGAACATCCACCAGCATGTGCCCACAGTGGTGACTATTCTTTTATATATAACATAACTCCTAAGTATGTGCAGGACATCCATATCAAAGGCCATAATACCTCCATAGTTCACATTTTTCATCACACCAATAACTTAGTACAATGCACCTTTATTCATGTACCCCCCAAACATCTTCCAGTGATGTGCAACTGAAGTGTACCACCACCCTTGCCACAGTGTGCTCCCACAGAACTTATTGGCTATGCCTAGGTATTTTTTGTTGCATAAACACTACTGCCTGATGGTGTCGAACCCCCATCAAAATGTTATAGCAGAAGCATGTGGATACCTGTTCTGGCGATGCACACAGTACATACATAGGTGTTTTGACAACATTGATGACATGGATTACATTTGTGACAATGTGGATTGTACCATATATATGTCATGCACACTCATCAGCTAGCCTGGATTTATCATAATGTCACATATAGGTACAGCAGTGCCCCTCCTAACACCTCCAGCAGATGTTACAGTGTCAGGACGGTATGCTTGATTACCCTCATAGATTACTGACATGTCATAATAGATTTAAAAGTGTGTACATGCAGAACCATCTATGATCACTCAAAATCATGTGTTACTCCAGAGACATGAGATTACTGGTAGTATTATTCTGATATTGACCGTGATTGTGCATGTTTCTGTTTATTGTTGTCCATGAGCCTGTAACTGTGTCACAATTGTTGGAGACCTCTGCTGATATTACAGTCATATTCAGGCAAATCAGTTTGCACAACTTCACAATAATGCACCTAACCAGATTATATATAATATCCCTGATAAATGTCCTGTCCATTGTTCATGTCAGGATGCTTATGTCACAAAGACATATTCTCCATTTTTATGTCACCTTGTTTAACAGTCACACTATATACATTTTCACTGTGCAGGCTGTACTGTACCAAGTCGATATGTGATTAGTGTTCCTGCTGCAACTGTCTTCTATTTACATGCCTTCATCTGCTGTACATTATGATGTTTCACCTGTCCTCTTTCCCTGTGTTCATTCCTTTAAGTCATCTGTGTGCCCCTGTTCAATATAACCATTTCCTCTGATGTATTTTAAATGGCACTCCATGTACCGTTACAGATCATTTACACAACATTTGTTCAGAATGCCTGAAATGGGTTTCCACAATAGTCTGCACTGTATACACTGTCCTATAATGTGTTTGGACCATATACATTGCTATATTATTAACCCTAGTAATCATTGTGGCATTCTGTGCAATCCCACAGACCTAGTTTGCCCATAGGTAAACAGGTCTACATCTCTGCTGCTATCTGTGTTTCTTTATAGAAGGTAAAGAAGAACCAGCATGGACACCACAGAAAGAAGCATAAAAAATGACACTTTAATAAAAATGATAGCAGATAAAAACTGATATGTGTTTTGGTTGTAACCTTCTTCAGATACAACTCAATAAGTAAATTACACTCTATATATACAAAGTAACATCCAATCCGATTTTAAATTTTATATGATGGCTTTTTAAAACAGGCTTCAAGGGTACCTGACTATGCAATCCTGGTGGCTTATCAGCCTGTAATTCAACAATCCATTGTTACTCAGCAGTTTCTGCATAATTAAAGGCATTTTCACCTCTCAAATCAATATCAATAGCTTCAAAACCATAAAAAAGAATTTATGTGTCGAAACTTGAACAATGTGCTTCATAAGTATTGCCATCCTGTAATAACTGTAACATTCTAAAATCATAATCCTGTAAGTCCATTATAACAATGCTACCTCCCTTGTCAGTGGGTCTGATGAAAAGTTTATCATTTTTTTTTAACTCTTTCAAAACAAGAAATTCTTTTCTCGTTAAATTATAAAAACCTGGCTTAGGTGAAGTTTTCAAGAGCTTAGCCAAATCAGTGCTTTTATGTTAGGAAAACTGATAGGCAATTCAAGGAAAGAATACTTCAGCATGCACGAGACATCTCATCTAAGAATATTAATAATGCTTTATCTAAGCACATTGTTCAATTATGAACACATAAATTATTTTTTATAGTTTTGCAGTCTATTGATATTGATTTGAGAGGTGGAGATGTCTTCAATTATACAGAAACTGCGAGTTACGATGGATTGCTGAATTACAGGCTGATAAACCACCAGGATTAACTGGTCAGGTACCCTTGAAGCCTGTTTTAAAAAGACGTTATCTAAAATTTAAAATCTGATTGGATGTTACTTTTTATATACAGAGTGTCATTTACTTATTGGGTTGGATCTGAAGAAGGGTACAACTGAAAGCGCTTATCAGGTTTTATCTGCTGTCATTTTTACTAAAGTGTCATTTTTATGCTTCTCTCCATGATGTCCATGGTGGTTCTTCTTTATCTTGTATTTCGTTGTCTACAGTGTTGGACTTTGGTGACCATCAGTGATTTTACATTTTGGTATCTGTGTTTCTTTACACAGTTTTCGGGCTGGCAACACTGTTGCTAGCCATGAAGCTGCAACTGTTTATGTTTAAACATGGTGCGTGGTATTAATATGTAATGACTGCTGCTGCTCACCGCACAAATATGTAAACTCTGTGTAGGCTTTGCGTGTAGCCTACACAGAGTTTATTGAATCCCATGGATGCTGTTCCCCAATGGACTTACAAAAAATCTTATCTTTAACCAGCTGCAGTGAGACAGGATCATTCAAATGTTATATGTGTTTCAATTGGAAACTATCCCTCATTATTTCCTAGTAGGAAAGTTAACTGCATGGTGTCCTGACTTTTGAAAAAATAATATATATGATGATCTGATAAAAATACTCAGCCTTCAAACTTGCAAGAATGCTATGTATATTAAATGCTTAAGTCTGAAATGTTTATTGGTGACATGCCCAAGTTTTGATGTGACAGCTATAACTAGTGTGGGCACGACATTTCACTGTGTAGTAAAGTCATGTATAAATGCAAAAAAATACCCTGAGAAGCTGAGCTGTTTTTTTTTTTCATTATGTACTCTTTAGAAATAAAGTGGTGAAGTGTTTTCACTTCTTATATGACATGTATATATCACAGAGCTGTGACTGCTAGATGGGACAACATTTCAATGTGCTACCATGTCTTACAAGTTTTGTTCATAATTTCAGATTAACCTGTGTATTATATGTCAGCATGACTAGCTATGATATTGTAAATAAGTTCTTGCATGTTGATTAATGCTCCTGTTTGTGCATGATGTTTTAAAGAGTTGCACAGTGTTCTGTTACATGTCTAACTGCGCATGTTTGTGAAGGTAATTCTAAATGCAGGCTGTTTCAGAGTCAGATGATCTGCAAATGATGACATTGGAATGTTTCCAGTTGCTCTCTGTTTACTGTCAGAGTCTGAAAGACAGGAAGGAACTTTAATAAGCAGCTGTTTGTTGATTTTCAAAAAGTGAAATGGAAATAAGAACTGGAACAGCTGAGACAGTTAACCTAGCTTATAAAAGAACCTGCTGAAAACACTTTAAACTGTAGTTGTTCAGTTGTGTTCAGTTGAGTTCACAGTTTAGTTCAGTTCATTTTCAGTAAACAGTTGTACTGAGCAGTGGATACCCAAAGGACTCACCAAGAACAGTAAGCCTGCTTTTGCGCCATTGTGATATTTAGTTTAGATTGGGGACAGTGTTCTTCAATTAGATAGGAAATTATAGCTAGATTAGTCAGACTTTTTCTAAATGTTGGATTTCTGTCTTCAGTATTAATTTCATTTTCCCGGTGATTTATTTCTGTTTGTTTACTGAATTTACTGTCTTATATTTTTAATCATTTTGCTCATTATTAAATATTTTTATTATCTTACATTCTGCCTGATCAATCAGTTTATTCTTTAGTGATTTGATAGTGCTTATACCTGCTTTGATAATTCTGGGTCACCCCAAAAGCCTGGCTACTTTAGGTCATTTGCGTCCATTTGTTTTAATACCTAATTTTAATAATTGGACACCACTCTGAAAGGGCATGTAAATGCTCTGGTTGGTGCTAGTGTTTAACTGTTTCATCTGGGAGAAGGGACACATTTGGGAATCTGTGTCAGGCTTTCCTGGAAGTGTTTGGATGTTTGAGATTCAATTTAAGAGTGAGTGTATCAGAGGTCTTAAACTGGGACCCATTGTTCTGAAGTGTGTAATAAGGAATTACATTAGGGGTGGACAGAAGTATACAGTCCAGTCCCACGTTACAGAGTGTGTTCATGTTGTGCTCTTAGGGGAAATTGTGAAATATTACTCCTGTTTAAGTGATGGTCTCACACTGAAGTCAGTAATGAGGATTGAAGTTCCTTAGTTATTCACTCAGGGTAGTAGTGGACGTCACACTTTTGGTGGCAGTTTGGTGGGATATTGACCAGATGTCATAGTGATTTCACTTCATAGAAAAGTTATCAAAATGTATGTAGAGAACATTTTTTCATGGATTAAATCATATATCACTGCAGTAAGAATTTTAAGCTATGACGAGGCTAATTTTCTCAGAGCTACACAAATGGAGTGTGAAAGCTGACTTCATGGTATTGGTCTTTGCACAGAGTTCTACAAATTATGAAGACACTGTATTTGAAGATGTTGACTCTGGCCTGCTCCCAAAATCCACACCAACCCATCATAGCCATTACGAACATTTTAATGGATCAACACAAACAATATTAAACTGTTCATCTCTCACTCCAACCATCAAACTAGCTAAGTGGCCCAGGAAAGCAGGAAGGAATGCAAAAGGAATGCTGGCCCTCTTTAATCCCTTGCAGACTCTGGGACAAATTTCTTTTCAACCAAAAATTGTTTCCAGTTAACTCCTACAAAAACATAACAAGCCATTATAGCCAATGCAATCATTTTAATGAACTGACACAAACACCATTAAACTGTTCATGACTATTATAATCAAGACAAATATTGCAATGACAATGTAACCAAGTTGTAATTAAACTTTCTGAACAGTCTATAATTCACATAGTATATCAAACTGCACCCCCACTCACTTTTACAACCCAGTTTCCCTCTGTGCCCTGGACATTATCGAGGCACAGCATTTGAATTGCTCACTCACTCCAACTATCATACTAGCCAAGTGAATCAGGTAGGAGGGGAAATGGGGAAGCCACCTAGCAACCACCCATTAGGGAAAAACTGCCGGATGTCCCCCTTTCCTGGGTGTACATTGTCCCTGTGGCCCTCCAGACAACCCTTGGTAAAGTGATCCACCAAAACAGAGATAAACCTTAAAAATAACTCAATCAAGCAAAGCCTTTCTACATCACTCTTTCCTGCTGAATAACTGTTGGGGTGATACTTTAATGAATGAAGTAAGGAGAATGAGCTTAGTATCAAGTTCATAAACTCTAAAATGTGTTAACGTCCAAAAGTCATAAAACATCTTGTACACAAAGTTTGAAAAGAAGGTTAAATAATACATACAAGGAAGGAATGAAGTCTAAAAGGAGGCAGGACTTAAATGAGCTATGTAATGTTTGAGTGAGAAAGATTGGGTAGATTATAAGTGATATATATAATTTTTGCAACTGGGAGTGGATCAGTAGGTTTGTGATGTAAAATGCTTGCAACGAGGATTGTGTCCGTGTGGTTTGTTTTCGTTTATATAAATGTATGATTGCCTATGCAGTAAGTGATGGTTTAATAAAGATGTTTCTTGTTTAAAAAAGGTAGGAATTGAATAATTTGTGTAATATTGTTAGGTTATATGATATATAGCAATATATGTGAAGTATAATGTTTGTTATGTTAATATAGTTTGATTACTTTTATATGAATGTAAATTTGCTTATATCACAAGCGATAATTCAATAAATGTGTTTAGAAAAAAAAAACAAGTTCACACCAATATCAGATAAATGAACCCTATCTATAGGGAGCCAAGCATGGTCCTTATCAAGGAAATCCTAATGTTCTAAAACTTGAAAGCCCAAAAAGGGAGCTGTCCTGGATACTCTGTAATACTGTGTCTGTAAACAATGGGATGGCCTGGTACAAGGTCCATTCAGCCTGCCAGTAGGAAATCCTATTGTATTCTGAAAGGAAAAAAAAAATCACCAAATGCACAAATCTTTCCTAACTCTCTTCATCACCTTCATGCTGTTGTGCCTCTACTTACCATCTTTTAACAGGTTTGCCAGCCTGGAACTACCACCCTGCAAGCAAAATTGAAAAGTTTCAGTAGCTCTATGACTTTATGTATTCTAACCTTTTTGTTTTTTAAGAAGTTATCTCTACAGACTCACGGATGGGATAACTTTGCTGCTGGAAGCCTAAAGGAAGAGGATAATAGATAATATATCTACTTCCAGAACTAAAAATGCTAGCGTCTTGACTAATAATATCCCAGTTTGACAGTAGAAATATTCCATAAATACTAAAGGGAATACAAATAATGCAACCAGCCACAAGTAGTTAGACTCTTTCAGTGCAGTCTGTCATGTAAACAGTCCTACCCTGTTGACTGTGGAGGTTCAAACCACTTCTGGGTTGCTGTAGGATAAGTTGACATCTACAGAGCCTTAACTGGGGCAGTCAAGAGATAACTGAGGCAGGCATTCAGGAATTAAGAAAGAAGGATATATGAAAAGATTGTAAGACTACAGAAAATATGGAAGGCTGAGCTGGTAATAGTGGACTTGTTATGCTGTGTTTTTATTCACAAACTAAAAGTGCATTGTATAATAGCAATAACTGATGTTGGCATGTGGAATATGCAATGATATATTTACTTCTGAATCGTGGATTTAGCTATCAGCTTATATCCTCATGACCAAACATCACCAGAAAGAGCATATCCCAGTAAAACCTTCCTCGGTATACAGGCTGAGTACATGATACTAAGAGTGTCATTTGGATGAGTCTCGGTACATTGAAGCAAAGGAGTTGAAACCTCAGTTACTCTTTATCTTGTTTGACTGAAACATTAATTCAGATTACAATGGACAGAAACATCATGTGGTTGACAGTAAAACAATATCTTGCACTTCCTCGAAGCAAGGGCTTTGTCCTTCTAAACATATATAGACTAATTATGAGGTTGCTGCCTTGTAGGCATATTCAAATTCACATTCATTGACTAAACTCATGGTTACTTTACTCCAGTGGATTGTGACTATGGAGTCAATTTGTATAGTAAGCAGTGGTGAGGGGTACAGTGCTCATAATATAGTAGAGCTGGAGTTTCAGTCACACTAAAAGAGTCAAGTACAGACCTCTATAAGGCATTTATGTGTGCATATGATTTAAACATTCACTTTGTTAATTCTGTGGGGGGTGCTTACTCTTTTAATCTTGCTGGGGACTCTTCGTTATGTTAATCTTTCTAGAGCCTCCTGATTTAATTTCTTTATTTATATTGTGAGTCTTTAATTAATTAACTCTGTGTAGATCCTTATGACTTAATTAGTGTGGCTGGGATACCTGTTTTGTGTATGTATGTATATAGGTATGTATTTATTTATGTACCATTTAACAGGGTGAGTTAGGCATTTAGTGGGCCCATTTCAGTCATGACCTGGGCCAAAAAGCAAATACATGAAGCATCAACATACAATTCAAACATGAAATTAATATTTCAGCCAGCCAACTCTCTCCCAATGGCTCTAATTCTAATGTAGCTACACCCAGTACCCAAACATACTTTACCTTTCAACCTGTTCCTAATCAATTTATTCATGCCCTACTTAAGAAACTAAGAACCACCACCCTGGCTGCCGAACTCCTCCCAGCAGACTATCTCCAAAAGGCTGCTGACACCATAGCATACCCCATCTCAATCTTGATCAACAGAGCTATATATGAAGCTACTGTACCCATTATATGGAAAATCTCCCATGTCATACCTCTTCATAAAGAAGGCAGTTCCACTAAACTGTCAAACTTTAGACCCATAGCTATTCTGTCACCTCAAGCTGAAATTATGGAGAAGTGTGTACACATACAGCTCATGCACTACTTCACAAAGAACAAGCTGTTGTCCAACTTTCAGCATGACTTTAAGCCACACCACAGTACTACTTCTGCCCTTATCTCTTTCTTTAACATCATTAACCACAACCTCAATAATAACAAACTATCCTCAGCACTCTTTCTATATCTATCCAAGGCTTATGACATGCTTGAACACAAAATGCGTATAAATACCTTGAAGGCCTTCTCCTTAAACAACCATGCACTCCAATGGTTTCAATCCTACCTGCAGGGCTGGCAACAGGCAGTCCTATGGCAGAACACGCTATCATCTCGCCTACCCATCACATTAGGAGTCCCCCAGAGTTCTATACTAGGACCCCTTCTTTTCTCCATCTTTATCAATGACCTTCATTCAGTCATCCCAGATGCTACCTGCATTCAGTATGCAGATGACTCCACCTTGATTTGTTCTGACACCTCGCCAGCTACTTTATTCACATTAACCCAAAATACCTTCAATACAGTGGAAAAATGGCTCTCCAATCAACATCTAATCCTAAACCCCAACAAAGCTAAGTTGCTCCTCTTCTCCCCCACATGCAGGACCCCCCTGCCATCCTTCAACATAACTGCTAACAATGGCACTATCATCTTCCCAGAAGCCCAAACTAAACTACTGGATTTTATAGTTGATAACAGCCTGAAGTTTGATGCTCATATCAATCAAACTATCAAAACCATTAATAAAAAACTTGGCTCTCTTTACAGAATCAAATGTTTCCTTACCCCACTTGCTAGAACTGCAATTTCCAGTTCCCATCTGCTATCAACTCTTCTCTATGCTTCACCTCTATTCTCCAGCTTAAACAAAACAGATCTTAATAAACTATCATCCTGCTATAACCACATTGCCAGATCTGCTACTGTCACAGCCTACCAGATACACCACTGTCACAACCTAAATTGCTTAGGATGGCTTGAACTGCCAAGCCTACTGCAGTTCAACCAGCTAGTAGTGGCACATAAAGTCCTTTACCAACCAGAAAATACACCTGCACTAAAAAATATTATCAGCCCCTACACCAGCACCCGGCCACTGCGATCATCCACTAGACTCCTAGTTCAAACATACAAATCCAACTACTCAGCTGGAGACTCTCTGTTTGCCAACTCTGTTGTAAAAATATGGAACAAACTCCCAGCTGACTTGACCCTAGAACCCTCACTACCTCAATTTAAAAACAACCTCAAGAAATACTTCAAAACCATTGGTTATGTCCTTGCACTAACCCTGACTAGTGACCTCTCTATTTCTTAGGTGCCTTACCTTCAACTACTTCTAACTTTTTTCTACCACTCCATTTCAGGAAGGGTCAATTGTAGCTCAGTGTGTCTTAAACCTGAATGTAATGTTATGTATGTTTAACTTTGAAAATAATGTTATGCTTTGTAAAGTGTTTTATAATAAGTTAGTACTATATGTGTTAAATGCTGGTATTTCTTATGACTGTAATCTGCTTGAAACTCGCATTTACTAAATGTTCAATGTGAATTATTATCTTGGAGCTTTTCTCCCTGGGCCGCTGCTGAAAATGTACACGTTTCCAGTCAGACTATCTCGGTCAACAAATGCAAAATAAAATAAATAAAATAATAAATATTAAATACATGAGTTTAAGTTTTGCTAATATTTAACATAAGCTTAAAAAAAGATCTAATGTTACAGTTCCATGTGGTATATAACAGTCTTGGAACTTGTAAATGATAGTAAACTGAAATGTGTATGTATAGAAAACAGCAGTGACATGAAAATGTGGTCATAGCAACATATGGCAATTTTAACAATCTAAGAATTATATGGAGTATCAAACAATCGAAGAATTATATGGAGTATCAAACAAAGCTGTATATTCCTTAGGACAAACAATGACTATTTATTCACTCATTCATTCATTTGTGTATTTATTTATTATTTTATTTATTTGTTTATTTATTTATTTATTTATTTATGCATTTGTTGACCAGTGGGAGAGCATTGATCCAAGTGTATCATTTTCAGGCTCAGCCCAGGGTTTACAACAAGATCAAAACAAGGATACAAGATAATATAAAAAGTTTGCTACACAATAATTTAAAATGAGAAAATGGTAATACAATCAAAGATACACAAACAGTTGTATGATTAATCTGTGTAAGGTTGGCAATTTTTTTCTAAACTTCTAACAGTAAGAGTGCTTACACCAATAAAGGTATTTATATTTCATAATGAATATTGTAGTACACCATGAATTCTAGTAAAGGAATAATATTTTATTCAGTTATATGTCTAAGTCATACAACTATCTTAACAATTTTGATGACATATATGAATATTTAATCTCAGCTGATGTTACAAATTATATAGAAGGTACATTTGGTTATGGTGAATTCCTTAATATAATCAAAGGGTAAGTAGTTTTAATTTGAATCATTAAATACAGATACATTTGAATTCCTCTTTAAAGTGCTTTTTTTCCTGAGTAAAAGTAGGTACTTTGTTTTCCTGATTCCTTGTGGGTGTTATTGCAGCAGCTTGCTGGAGCCATGGGCAGTTTTATAATAACCTTTAAGTTTTTCAACTTAATATTCGGTATGCGAAAGGAAAGAAAGACTTTGCACTAGTATTATCAATAGACATTTTTCTTGTGTTGTGAATCAAAGTGGTATGCCTGTCGGTTCTGTTATAATTAGTGTTTATGCAAAGGCTAGTCCTTGTGGAGTTCTTAGAAGTATTATGAATGATTTTTATGTGTTGATAGTTAAGTATTTTAGTAAGCCAAGTCCAGAGAGACAGCTAAGGCCAGTTTGGAGAATTCTGTTTAAATCATTAGGAGAGTTGTGGGCCTTAGTTATTACTATGTCTTCTTGATATTAATTTGTGGCAGATCTCAGGAATAATAGCAGGTTCAGTATGGAACCTGGGGTATAACTTAGAAGAATGTGCAAAAATGTTGTGTGGGTTTATTGTTTAATTTAACTTTGAATTTCCTACTGGAATGGTAAGTGGTGCACAACTCTGTTTCTTCACTGGAAAAAAAATGTAGGTTTTTGTAAAATATCCGAGTAGTCAAAATGTTCAAATGCATGTTTCTGACCTAGAGCTATAGCCCCTGTTAACCAGCTTTACTCCATACTGATACATTTTGGTTAGTTAGGAAGTAAATTTCCATTATGATACTGCATTTAAGGTAAAATCTTTGGTGTTTGCCAGAAAGGATATAATACCTTATTGTGAATTTTAGCATTTATTTGTACATCACTTTTTTTTAAATATTTCTGTAAGGAGGCATATGCCTGTGTTTGGATGGTAATTATTACCTGAGGAGAGGTTGGGTATTTTTATATTTGGCAGTGAAAGTGCATACTTAAAACTGTGGAAAAGGTTTTATTAGTTAATGGTTAATGAAAATAGTTTTAGTGGTTAATATACTGCTGTCTGAGATCAGTCTTCCAGAACCAGACTTTTTGAGACAGTCTTACTCAGGAGGGGTTGGTATGGAAGAAAGACCAAAGGGTCATAGTTTTGCAGTTGCCCTTCTGGTTTCTGAAACTGTGGAATCTCATAAGTGATTTCTACCTCCCCTCTCCTAGGAATATGAATGTTTTATTCTCCTCTGTTTTTGTAATTTATTGTCCAGGGAGCCCTTGCCCTCTATAGACAAGAAGTGCTTGAGAGTATTTTTGGTTATTTTCATTGATTATTGATTATTCAATACTGTAATGTATTTGAAAGTTGGGTGTGTGTCATGCTTTGTTCTATAGTTCTGTATGCTTTTGAGGTCTCGTCTTTTTTAAACACCTTTATTAACTATACATATTACATAATCTTACAGGTATACATACAGATATAAAGAAAAAATAAACCATTACAAAGATGTTTCTTTTTCATCCATTATATATATATGATTTCATATTATTATTCTGTTTAGCATTACATACATTGTTCAAGTCCTGCCTTCCCTAAAATTTCACTCCTTCGTTTCCAGAACATAATGCTGTATGTATTGTTCTACAAATTCCATTCTATTTCTATTACCATTTATGATTAAGTGCTTTGTCCATATGTTAAGAATCTAGACAGACTAGACCTAAAGAAAGACAGTCCACATTTATAAGAACAGATGTTTGACTTCAGTCCTGCCTCACCAGAAGGTCTCCTGGCCTCTTTCCATCATAACTGTTGTCATGCTCTGTTCAATGTTCAATATTCAGTGTATATCAAACTCATAGCTTCAATAGAGACATTAAATGAGGTTTTCCAACCATTACTAAGTGGTAAAAACTCTATCCCCCTACTAATAGTCAATAAATGTTTTATATTGAGACTAGAAGTCTTCCTGATCTCTACTTGAAGGTCATTTCACAGTTTCCCAGCACTGTAATTAAAAAGTGCTTTTCTCCAAAGAAGAGTGCCATATTGACTGCGCTGAATGAATTTGAGACCTAAAGTGGCTAACAATACAACATTATTCATGAATTTATATATAAGAATAAGGTCCCCTCTAACCATTCTAAAACACAAAGAGTACATTGACAACCGTTAAAGTCTACAGTATTTCTATAAACGATAGGCTTAACACCTTCAGTCAGTCTTGTAAAATACTTCTGAATTCTTTCTAATATGGATATTTGGGCACAGTTGTAAACACAGGCAGCTACTGAATTTTCAGTCTGTGGACTTACTACAGCTTTGTACAGCAGAATTAAAACTCTCCCATCATGACTAGAAATGCTGTATAGCATGCCTTTGGTGATAGCATAGCACTTTTTTTATTATAAGTCTTAAATTGTCATAATATTTCAGTATACAGTCCTCCATAGGGACTAAAACCCTGATTTTGCTTTACTACTTATAAGATCATTATCCAAGGCATAAGGAAAACATGGATTATTAAACCCAAAACATGGCAGCTTAGCTCTACTGCCATTAAAGATTGTGATCTTATTTAGAGACCATAAGTAAAGAGTATGCAAGAAGCCCTGCAATTTAGCCTGACCATTGACTGAGTTAATAATTGCACCAGTTTTAGCATCATCAGCAAGCCTGCTGACTAAAATCCTATTCTGAGATGAGAAATCAGATAAAAATAAATTAAAACAACAAGGGCCCAAAACTTAATGTAAATTCCTTTGTCTCGAAATGTTATCTTCACTTTTTACCTTAAGTGTTGTATCTGTCAGCCAGATATCAACCAACTTAGTCATGTGTTCATTGATTTCGAGTTTAAATAAACCAATCTTAATTTCTTTATGGGAAACAGAGTCAAATGCCTTGGCCAAATCCAAGTAGATCACATCAAACAATAAACCCATATCAACTGGCCTCCACGAAAATGGGTCTCTGACCAGTGGACTTTCCTGGTCAGCAAATGTTAATAAATAAAATAAATAAACTGATTCCTAAATATTATTGTGGAATCTTAATATCTTAGTCACAACAAGATCTTCTCTAAATGAACCTATGTTGTGAGATATCCCGGGTGAAACTTAACTCTCCTTTTATCAAGGATAATAAATCTTTTTTTTCAAAATGTTTGTCAATAATACATGTGAGGCTAATAGGGTGATAACTGTTTAATGTATAAGTGTTGCCACCTTTAAAAAGGGGAAATACAACAGCTGTTTTCTATACCTGTGGCATAAAACCACTCTGCAAACTAACGGATATAACCAGCAGAAAAAAATATCCACATATACTCTATCCTGTAAGGACCAGTTGCTAAGTATGATTTAATTGTGCTTAAAGAACTACCTATTGGATCCAGTTTTATAAGTGGGCAAATATAGTTATACTTAACGGAATCAGTACTGACGAAGGTGGAATTTTTATTGGATAAACAGTCGAACTTACCTGCAAATGTCTCTACAAATTCAGATGCATTTGTCAGCATATCTCCATCTTTGATGACACTAATATTTCACTGGGAACCCACCCTATAATTCAATAAATGTTTAAAGAGAGCTTTTTTTATCAGTGGTGTAAGCTACTAATTTATCTTCACATTTCCTTCTGGTAGATCTTAAGAAACTCCTAAATCTATTCCTGATTTTCTGATATTTTATTTAGTTTATCATACTAGGAGTTTTCTTGACCCTCTGCCATCGGGCTTTCACTTTTCTCCCAAGCCTATAAAGTTTACTGGTCCCCCATTCTGTACACTTTTTTAAGCAGTTGGAGTTATTAGCCCTTGAAACAAAGTGATCAGTAAGAAAAAAATATATCCACAAAAGATGTTCCAACAGACTTTAACATTTTTTATCATCCATAGCTGCCAGTCAGTTCCAAATTTCTAGCTCATAATTCATGGTTGAATAATCAGCTTGGTATTATTTCAATATCTTACAATTATATATTGAACAAGACTCTCATTTTCCTTGGCATCTTCTCAGTTAACATATAAATGGTCAGACCGTATAAGTTCTTGTTCAGTCCTACAATAACTAGCTATCCAAACAACATTAAGGACTTTGTCTTCCCCAGTTTGCTACTAAACAAGCTGTGTATATCCAAGCTGAGCGCCAGTTCTAATTATATTATAGATAACATAACTGATAAAATATTGGTTATCCTGGACTACAGAAGATGCATTTAAGTCACCCACTGTCTGTGCTGCAGTGCATGTTTTTCACTGGTGCTGTGTTGCAACTAGTTGCCAGGAGAAGTGTTTCATGTATGGCTGATTAGATGATTTATTCTGTCAAACCTGGCATGCTGATCAAGGTCTAAGTCTAGCAGATTAGTTTTAAAATCAGGTTTCTGTCCCAGATATGCTACCAAGGAGAAAAAATATATTGTCAGATTTTAAGAAAATATGAAGAGTATCAGCCAATTCCAGAATGAGCAGCTCCAATAAAAAGAATAAAAAAGCCCTAACATTTCAGTGTCAAAACAGCACTGAAACCAATTCTTTTTAACTTTATTTCATACGGCTCTATACTTTGCCTGCGCACTTCATTTACAACATCAGTAAACCACCTAAACCCATATACAGGGATTCAGAAAAACATATTAATAATAATAGTGTAATGCACTACACGATCCTGTTTATAGCAAAGCAGTTCAGTGCACTATGTAGGAGTGATTCAAAGGCCCCTGTAGTGTTAGAATGATGAAAAGCTCTAATATATAACCCAATATTGATTGAGTGGGGGAACACATGAATACAGTAATCGGTGGGAGTGGCTAATGCAAATTAACCATGTCTGCTTCCCCAGTATCTTCACTAGGAATGGAACAAGCTATAGTGATACAAAGAAAATTTCTACTGTGATGTTTGGGAAGTGAAATAATAAAAATATACACTGTCTTTTGATGATACTATATGGAGAAGTGCTGCAGCAGGTAAGTACTGCAAAGCTCTGTGTGTGTGCATGTGTGGGTGGGTGTGTGCATGTGTGTGCACATGTGCATGCTTGCATGTAGATGCTTACACAACAATGTTGTGTTAGTTGGTAGGAAGAACATTAGCTCAGTGCTCAATTCAGAGACATGCTAATGAGTCACTAGCAAGCTGTTGCTCAGTGCAGTTCATGTATCTGAACTGTATTTTATCACCATATAGCTATTAGTACTGCTGAGCAAAGCCCTGCTAGTGTTGTGGCAATATTTTCTCTGAATCCTGCCCTTTATTTTCATATCAGATAAAGGCAGCAGTTAACCAATCATGTGGTTATACATCCAATATTTAAACACAGTTTCATAGAACAGCCAAAAAAGAATATGTCACATTTTCATACAAGATTTGTTAATTTACATTTTAATTATATCCAGAAGTAGTAGAAAGTCTGTTTCATGAAGAACTTTTGGGCATAATGTACTTAACCTTCGAATCATCTGTGCTTCTGGCTTATTAGCTTTTTTTTGTAGAATATCTCTTCTTAACTCCCATTACACTGGCTACTTGTGACTCAATCAGAGTCAGGAATAATAAGAAAAACAAACTATTTTTCCTAAAACACTACTTTATTCAGTACATTTGTAACAAGAACCATGCAGGAAAGGAAAAAAAATAATTCAAACAGAAAATGATATATAATAGTATTAAAGAGTTAATCAGTAGTCATGTTAAGGGCTCTATATTGATCACATGCATAAGGTTTTAAAAATCTCAAGGTTATCAGAAATAAGTTTTGTCTAAAGAGACGACTTGTCTACAGCTTTCATCTTAATTTGTGGAACAGAGGCCAACTACTAGAAGACACATTAGAAAACAGCCTAGAAAGTCTAACAGGTATGCAAACATACTCAGACTTGTATTAACATCCAAAAACAGAATGTGCATGATTCTGCAGGATATCTTGACATTAAAAGTATTTCCCCACTGACTCTTATCAATAATTGTTCCCAGCTTAGTTTGTATTTGTCGAGTATACTCTCCCCATGGGTAATACGTATCTTGTAAAGGAAACTCATAATTCCTTTATTACAGGAGATTGGACTTCTGGAATCTCTTAACCATGCAATCCATCTTGGTTTGTAAGGGTCTGCTATACCTAGCAAGTTGCTGGTGCGTAATTCGTTTATAGGTTTCAAACAAAGGCCCTTCTTTTGTTCCCAAGATCATGTCATATATCCAAGATTTCCCAAAACAGTGAGTGCCACCCTTTAATTAGATTTTCCCAATAGCATAAACCTGTGCACTTCTTAAGATCTATGTGTACGCTGCATGACCGCCAAGCTGCACCCCTAAAGTGTCTTTAGCAAAGAATAGAGGGATAAGCAAACAAGGGAAATTTTGTAATGGATCCTAACCACCTCAGTCCTGTCTGAGTTTATTTTATAGCCTGATAAGGTGCCAAAAAGTTGAATTTCTTGGAACTGAATCAAGAGATGTTCCTCTTGGTTTAATAAGATTATCAGCACGTAAGGAGAGCTTGCATTCAGCTCCTCCTAATTGGTAACCAGCAATAGCTAATTTCCTAAGATGTAGCCAGCATTTTGAAGATGAGGGCAAATAGTGTGAAGAGAGGACATCTTTGTCTTGCATGTATATGGTCAGATAAAATTTTATTTACTTTAGTCTAGTTGTAGCACCAATGTAAGTTCCTTGAGAAGTTTAACAAAATCCATAGTGAAGCCCCAGTGAGTTAATAGATCCCAAAGATACTACCAACAGACCTGAGTGAATACTTTCTCTGTATCAAGACTAGCCAAAAGCAACCTTTGGCCTAAGTTAGAGAACCTCTCACCCAACAAAATCATTTTAATGAGGTTATCCAAAGTTATTCTTCCATGGATAAAACCTGTTTGATCTAGGTTAACTAGTTTAGGGATGTGGCAGGTTAATCTAGTAGCAAGTATAGACATAAACATTTTTAATTGTGGTTTAAAATGAAGATCAGCCTATAGCATGATGGAAGGGAGAGATCCGTGCCCAGTTTAATAATTTAATTTATGATAGCTTCTTTTCAGATGGAGGGGGCAGAATACCCTGCAATAATAGATGACAAACGTGGTGTATGTTGGACATTGTGTGATTTGTTTTAAATTTTATGTAGGGAAGACAAATCGTCACCTTAGAGAGTGTGTTAGGGACCATATTTATTGCACTAGAAGGGGACTTGAACACAGTGCTCAACTTAAGCACACACTGAAAAATGGGAACAGCATACATTTCTTTTTCAGGTCTTATGTGCATTGAGTGAGAATGTTAGGCAAGGTGATTTAATTAGTATGACTGAGACTGCAGAGCTCAAATGGATCCTAAGACTTGGGGCACATAGAGGCTATGGGTTAAATGACAGTGTCCCCCTTAAGCCTGTATTGAAGTCTAGAATAGTTAATAAACTTAAAAATTAATACCACTCTTTATCCACATTTTATGTTTTGGATTAGTAGGGTGGCCATGGTGGTGCAGTGGTTAGCATTGTCGCCTCACAGCAAGAGGTTCTCTGGTTTAATTCTCAGCTGGGGTGCCTTCTGTGTGGAGTCTGCATGTCCTCCCTGTGGTCGCGTGGGTTTTCTCTGGGTGCTCCGGTTTCTTCCTACATCACAAAGACATGCAGTAGGTGGATTGGACACTCTAAATTGGCCCTAGGTGTGAGTGTGTGTGTGCCTTCTGTGGAAGGTTGGGCACTGGGCTGGCAACTCGACACCGTAAAACTTCACTGCCAATCATGAGCGGACAGATGATCTGCTGTGGTGACCCCTAACCGGGAAAAAGCCGAAAGAAGAATAAGGTGTTTTAGATTAGTACATGAAATATTGCATTTATATTTTTTTATACTGGATTTGAATGTTTGTCTCTTTAAATTGTGCCTATTTTTGATGTATCATGTTTTGGAGGGCTTTTTCACAATTGTGATTGGTCCATTGATTTTTAAATGACTAACATGTTTGTTCTTTTAATTATTAGTCTGATGAAGCAATATTAACTATTGTGAAAGTGCTTACCTTTTAATAAATTGTTTATTCGTTTTACTGGAGTTTACATTTATTTCTTTTCTTTTCTTTCTACCTTGGTGGTTATTGAGATTACAAACTTGTGAAAAATATTGGCATTTCCTCTATCCCCATTTATATACCTTCAGAGGTAAAGCTGTGGTTTTGCCTGAGGCTAGACAAGCCAATACAATTGCTAATCCTTGTATCCTTGTGGAATGATAGGTTTATTAACACAGTTTTGGTGTGTTGAGCCAAAGGAGTAAAATGAGTAAATAAATAATCTCTTATGGTTGTTAGGGAAAGGTGGTTTTCCTTAAGATTAGAGTAAAGTTGACTGTAACAATCAACAAAAACTGACATAATTTATGTCGGAAGAACAAATTCTGCCTGTTCACTTGTCTTTAATGTGTCTAATTTGCCTGTCTACTTCCTGTCTGCACAGCTGTAAGACTAAATATTTAATATTAGAAGAGAGACATTCAACATTTTTTTTAATTTTAAGGATCTTATTGCCTGCTCTGACCTATATAGAAACAAGGAATCTATCTGCTGTCTAAGGTCTCTAAATTTACCTTCAAGCCCTGTCAAGACCTTGTACGCATTTCTCCTAACCTTACATAACTCAGATGGAAGATTCTCTAAGTAAGTTGGTTGTTTCAGTCCCTTATCCCGTTTTGAATAAACCCTTAGAAAACTGGACACATCAGATTTAAGATCCATCAATTTCCTTCCAATAATCTCATCATCTGTAGAGAACTGGTGGTTAGCCCCGCTGAACATATCTTTCAATGAAGTGACAACCTCTTCACCCCTGCACAATAGAGGGTTGAGTTTCCAATGTCTCATTTGAAATATTGGAAGAATATGCAGTTGTAATCTGATCGAAGCATAATCTGAACCCTATATTGGAAAGGTGAACATTGAATGAGGGGAATGTCTATGTTCTTGTTCTTGTGCAATGTACATTGTAGCTATTCTTGGAAATAAATTTGAACAGAAAAAATAGTATGGATATCTCAGTGGTGAAAGTCACAAGAACATGTGGGCATCTACCAAATAAAATGAGTTACTTTTTAAAGAATGTTCCAACAGGAAGTCAATAGTTTTTCCTAGGATCTGCTGAGGCTTTGTTGGGGTAGTCACTAAGTTCCAATCACCTACTCAGACTGACATACCTTGTTGAAGAGCTACTCATTCCCTAATAACAAAAGCTAATTTCTTTCACAGAGATCTCTATCACCAGACAGGCATTAACCAATGCAAAATTTTGTTCATGAAGTCTCCCCTTCAATAAAATATACCTTATACAGTTGTCCAGAAAAATATCCGTGACACCAAATGAAACATCATTTCTTATTAGTGCTATATACTTTGCATTACACTCTGCTAGATTGTACATTGCATTACGCTTGTTCACTAGAACATATATACATATTTTTTCTATGTATTAAGTGTGGACTATTCAGTTATTGCTTACGTTCCTGTATTTTTTGTTTGTGAAATGTTTTGTATATCGTCCTGGCTAAGCCTGACATTGAATATTGATCAGAACACTACCCTGGGAGACAATTATAAATTAATGAGGAAATAAAGATATAATATTTACTTTCAAGTTATTTAGCTCAAAGGGAGCAAAGCAAAAATCCAAAGGTTTCTATATGCCACTGATGTCACTAGAAATCAAAGGAAAACAAACATTTAAAGTCATGAAATATTGCTACATGTTAGACCACAGGAGTAAATAGCTATGGTATGAATCACTGAAGTGCAGTATCTTGGAGAGTACTCTGATAAATGCAAGTCCTGCAAAGTATTGTTTTTCAAATACAGAACACTTGTTGAGGAACCAAGTTCTGGGGTACTGCAGTCCATGCATCTCTGTTGTGGGAAACAACACATATTCAGTTGTTCACTTAAATGTAGTATTGACACCTCTAATAGTAGTAGGTCTGTCAACAGAGAGTTTGTGGTTTTAACTTTGACACCAGTAATTTAAGTTTAAGAATGGATTTGGGCTCATGCCAGGTCAGCAGCAAGGGAAGGTTGTAAAAAGCAAGATAAATGGAAAGCATGGAGTCATCTCTCACAGCTCAGTTTGGGCTATTCCCCAGATAAAGCACTCCTGATACCTTGTAAGCCACCATCCAGTCTATTATAAATGCTGTGTATATATAACATTATGCACACAATCCCCAGAGGGTGAAGCACCTGCTTCAGGGGCCACACTAGATATAACATTATACTCAACATTCCCAAAGGATAAAGCACCTGCTTCAGGGGCCACATTAGGGACCACAGAATAGGGTTTTTAACTGGAATATGTGGAGAGGAAGGATGTGCAGGTGAGGAGGGAAATGTGAGGTTGTAACCTAGACTGTAGTGACTATGAAAACAGTCATGCAGTGCAGGCCCTACTGGAGTTATAAAGCATATTAGCACTAAAATAAACACTAGTACTGGTGCAGATTTTACTTGTAACTACATTAAACATCAGCATTAATTGTTTTATCCATTCATTTTTAATAATTGTAACTACACTATAACCACACTATGCAAAATAAAGAAGAAATGCTTTATTCTAAATCTTTTACTGAAATTTTCAATAAAAAATCTTATGTAAGAACAGCCATGATTAGGAATTCTGTAAGCTGCATACATATTAGTGTATACTCAAGCAGACTGACTTTATATACAATAGACTACAACAGATCAGGCCAGTGTGTGTGTGTGTGTGTGTGTGTGTGTGTGTGTGTGTGTGTGTGTGTGTGTGTGTGTATACAGAATGCATTGCACCTTGTCAGCTGAAGAAGTACAGTACCTTAATTATCTCAACAGAATACACACACACACACACACACACACACACACACACACACACACACACACACACACACACACACACACACACACACACACACCAAAATGAATAAGTGCCAGTCATGCTTTACATTTATAGTACGATTTATCCCAAATTGTACAGTGATGTCTTCCACCACCGCCACAGATCAGGGCAGCCACCCTAGAACCACTTTTGTTACTTGAATCTCATCTAGTTCACAAGTAATTCTGTTTGCTTTCATTCCTGGGTAATCCATATACAATAGTACCAATCATACCATGACACCATGTGCATACAACACACAAGGGCAGCCTTTCTTACAGATGGCAACAATGATCCACTGTAATTAGCTCATTTTTCAAACTCTGCTTATCAACGGTTTGCTCTTTATTCCATAACTTCCTGCATTTCCCTTCTGCTGATGACATACCATGCTCAAATTCTCTCCCACTCTCTTTTCTCTCTCTCTCTAGCTGCTCGACTCTCCAAACTTACATTAGCTTACTGTCTGTCTTTCTAAACTCACTCTGTCATGCTCTATAGCTAAACATACCGAACTCTTGCCAAGGCTCCATCCTCACAGTCATAACACACTCCAGCTATGCATATGTCAGAATTGCACTCCCAATTTCACCCATAATCCTCTGATCAAATCTTGTGCACGTGCCATCACAAATTATTCACCGCTGCACACTCCAGTAACATGTACAGCTGATGAGCTCTCTAACAGCCATAATTCCATCAGCTACCATCCCCCTTTGTGATACAATCCTTCTGGTAAAAGAAACCATATGTGGAGACTATGCATATACCTTTTGTACACATGGCCTACCCACCTATCCACTCTGCACTTTCTTATTCTGCCCCACCCATTCTGTCTTTCGTGGATACCCCAATCTTGCATCTATGCCTTCTTTATGCTCATTAATTCTCCATCTATCCCTCTTCTCATCTCTAGTTCAAAAACTTTCTAAAACCATTAATAATCCACTGCTTCAAGGCTATCCTCTGTCCCCACTGTTGAATACTGGATCCACTTTCCTTTTCAACCAGGCTGAAACCTTCTGGTTGACTACATCTAGAATACTGTAACCAATTCTTTTATAATTCAGGGTAAAGCTTTTACCTTCCATTCATCTTAACCTATCCAAATTAACTGCTATCACATGCCACATAAAATCAGGAATATCCATGTACCCTAACATTATACTAATCCAAAAGTGAATCTTACAAATAAAAACACTGCTTCATGTCCATACACAAAGTGCTCACAAATCCTCCACCACTATTTCATGATTCTGCATAAACAATGCATACTACTAATGGAAGAACCATATTCTTAATCATGTCAGTTCTACTAACCTAACAGCTTTTGTATCATAACTGTGTTAGCTACAAAACTAATCTGGTTTCTTCCAATGTGGATAATGCACTCAAACCCAAATACTTTGGATTTCTATTTTCCAGCTTCAGTTACCACCCAACCCTTTTTGCCTTGCCTAAGGTACAATAACTAATTTTGACTCATTGGTACACACAACAGTCTCTTCTCTAACTCTGTAAATACTTTGAGAAATTATTTGGTGTGTGTTTCTTGCACTTTCCTTGGATACTGCTTTTTTGTGTATTAGACTTTGAGAAGAAGTAGAAATGGATTCCCACCATTCTACAGTACCGGCATGCAATCTTCTGCAAATAAGTTGCAAGACAACTTGAGCCCCCAATACAAAGAGAGAGAGAGACTTCTTCACTTCTTATATTATTGCTTCCATTAAATAAAATAAACAGCATAAGGGACAGTGGAATCCATTGTCTCACCCATATTCCCAGTCTAAATCTATTCAGTAATTATCATCCCCTGCCATCACATTTAGTTCTAGAATAAATACATTATAGTCACCCTGCCAACACATACCTCTCAACTGTCCAGATTTCTGAAGAACGTTCAGATTTTTGTTTCACATTTTTGGTCTGCTCCTCATAAAATCTTTGGTTTTCTGACAAATCACTGATAATTGAAGTCACTAAATAATGACATACATTTGAGTTTTAGACTTTGCATCCTTCAGAAAATGCATGCTAACACAAATCCTATTACTGTAGCAACTTTCTAAGTTTATAAGAGTGATATATAAAGTCTGTCCTTATTTTTGGACCTTTGTTCCCCCATTATTTTAGGCTTTGTTCAGATTTCTTGTGGGGTGATAGGTATGTACTGACATTATTCTACTCCCATCTCTAGAAAGCTCCATGTCACATCTGAAGAAATGGGTAAACTCATCTCTTCACTGCTAGTGTCATAAAGGCTGTCCAGTACTGCATTTTACAAAGAACTTTACAGTCCACCACTGACCACTGACATTCCCTACTTCCAATAAGTTTCATAAGTAAAATGAACAGCATAATGGGCAATGGAATCCCTTGTCTCACCCATCTTCCTAAACTAAATCTACCCAATAATTAATTTATTATTTATTGCAATTCTCAGACATGCGTTGTAGTACACATCTCTAATCCCATTAAAAAACACATGTCCAAACCAGTACCTTCTGTACTTCTAAAATTAAAAAAAAATCTTCAATCCATTGTTTAATTTCAATACAGTTCACAAATTCCACTGGAATGTCTCAGTTACTAGCTGAGTTATAGCCACATATGAAAACAGCTATGCAACACCCATTACCTGTTCCATCAGTTTTTCAAACCACTTTATGGGAATCCTCACAAAATGCTATAATCAGTATTTAAAAGTAAAATAGGTCTAAAATATGCAATATCTTAACTGTCCCTTTACATTTTGGGTATAACCACCCCTAAAACTTTATAAAATGGATCATATTTTTCCCTTGATTTCCCACTAGTCTGGAATAAGGTCTAGAAGACTATACACATTTCACCAGCCATACCACCTTATAAAATTATGTGTGAAACCTATGCAGTTCTGCAGTCTTGTCCCTCTTTACATGATGAACATTGGTTATCCCTTCAGATACAATGTAGTACTTATTCAACTCTGCACAGTCCTCACATTCTAATATCTCTCCTTTTCATCCCCTTGTCCTTAACAATATCCCCTTAGATACTAACAATTCTAAATAGTTGTCCTAAAATATTTCATATTCAGTTTCCGGTAGTAACCCTGAAATCCTTTAAAAATCTCCTTTATCTGGAACATTCATTATTCACAGCCTTTGTCTCTATTGTATTTTTGTCTTATTTGCATTTAACTTTTCACTATATTGATATCACTTTATATATTATCCTGACTTTACAATTGTTTAATGATGTTTTGATTATTTTTATCATTACAATGAAGATGCTGAGTTACTAAGCTAAGCAGTAACATAAACTTCCTCTTGAACTCTTTTCTCCCTCATCTTTCTCTTCATCTTTACACTCATTATGATACTGCAGCCTTGCTTGGCTCTGACTCGGCCTTAATTGTCCTTTTCTCACACAGTCGGAACACCAGCTTACAAGGTCTCACATAATCATTTACACCTTCTTCTCACCAGCATGTCGAGCTCTCAAATCTCTACAATTTTTCACCACATTTCTTTACAATTCTTCCCTCTCCTGCCTTTTTTGTTATGTATAATTTCACCTCCCCTTGCAGCTTTAATGCCTTCCCCATCAAGGATTAATATCAGAGTATCGGCAAAGAGAAAGAAACAGAGGGGTTCTAAAAGAAAGATCAACACTGGTAGAATTTTAGTAGTGTCTAGAACAGAAGCTGCTGTTAAAAAAGGAATGATTAGTAGAGCATCTAAAATATTTCATGATAACTATAAGTATCAATCAGAGGAGGTTAGAAAGGCTTGGGAAGAGAGATTGGATAAGCAATTCACAAAGAAACAATGGGAAGATTTATTTATGTCTCCCAAACATGCAACAAAATCTAGAAGATTTAGGATTTTTGTTTGGAAATGTTTACATAGATATTTTTATACCCCAAGTAGAGAATTTTTCCTCAGGTAGACAGCAAATGTTAGAGGTATGATGGGGAAGAAAGAGATAATTGGGAACATATTTTCTGGGAATATAATGATTTGGCAGACTTTAACGATTCCCTGCAGACTACTCTGTCAGATAATTTTGGTGAGCTAATTTGTGTAACTAGGGAAATGATTTTTCTGGGCTAAGATACAGAATCGGAATTGTCTATACATAGTAAGGCCTTTCTGAGTTTAATTATGGTGGCTGCCAAGAAAGCAATTACTAGAAAATGGAAATCAAAGTCTACACCAGTTGTACTAGAAGTAGTGAATATAGTAACAGAGATAAAACAATTGTAACTGGGATATTTAAAAAAGGATAGGAGCAAATTATATAGCAAAAAAATGGGAATTGTGGGAACAATATATTCAGTGGAGGAATGAGGTTTAAAAGAAGGCAGGACTTGAATGAGCTATGTCATTTTTGATTGACAATGATTGGATAGATTATAAGTGATATATAATGTTTGCAACTAGGATTATGTCAGTCTGGTTTGTGATATAAAATGCTTGCAGCTGGGATTATGCCAACATGGTTTGTTTTCATTTATATAAATGTATGATTGCCGATGTCATAAGTGATAATTTAATAAAGATGTTTCTTGTTTAAAAAAAAGAACAGGTAATAAGATCTTTAGAAAAGGAGAGGAGTAAATTGCATTAAAAATGGAAATTGTGGGAACAATACATGCAGAAAATAGTTTTGGAGGATGAATGAAGTTTAGGAGAAGGCAGAAATTGAACAAATCATCTAATGTTGCCTTGATTATACAATATATAACAATATATGTCATTTATATTTGTAAATGTGAATTTGTTAATATGGTTTGATTTCTTTTGTATAAATGTAAGTCCACCTATGTCACAAGTGATAATTGAATAAAGGTGTTTTAAAAACTAAATTTACAGTTCACTACTGACCATCCTTCCCTTTCAACCCCTTCAGCCTCTTTCCCAAAGACCATCCTACTTCCTAGGAAAACAACACACCCATTTCTGTCTCCTTTTCATCCCCCTTCATTCCACTTGTTTCACAACTTTTCACTGTCAAACTTTGCAACATAGATTCATATAGTAGTACAAGACCACTAATCTTGTGAGGATCTTAAGAAGCCTAGACTTACTTTCCCATAGTATTTCCTAACTCTCATATTTTGCATATTATCAGCCAAACAAGGATATGTTGAGACATTTACTGTTTCCTCTATCCATGAGAAAAAGAGGTGGTAATCTGGGGTGAATTTTCTGTTACCTAGCCATTCTTCCAAATGATGTTCAAGTTAAATAAGAGAAGTGCTTAACTTTATGTGAAGTGGAAGCCATTTCCATAGAAGAAGTATTCTATGTGGCACATACCTATTTCTGCAACATGCTCTATTTATTTTGCAGAACAGATTAAGATCTCTTGAGTGCATGCTTATTACATCATTGGACTGACAAACGTGTAATGGGTCTGACAGAAAAGGGTCTGATGAAGCTCTATAAGTGAGGCAGAGGCTGACTGTCAATAGCTTGTGTGATACTAAGAAAACAGACAAGGCTTTGAGATGCTTTACATAGTCTTTATGATTTAGGATCTTGATTTTTTTTTAAGAGAAGGTATTGTAGTCATTTTAGTTATTGCAAGTGTTTGAACTCATAAAAAAGAGCATTATACCCCTTTCCTTGACTTAATGAGAGTTAAGCACAGCAGAATGATTGCATCCTTGGGCCTGGGTACAACACCTTTAGACATAAGCTGTGTAATGAAAAAGTACATCTTTACAACAACATCTTTTAAAACATGACTTTTTGTAACCTTGTCATTACTTTTTTTTCCACCTCCACTTTCCAAGAGATTAATAAATTCAATTAACATTTTTTCTTTACCTCCCAAGTCCCTGACTGGTCTTTTTTCTTGCAAGATAGACTAAACTGGCACATAATGGTGTAAATAGACCCCAAATGTGTCCCCCAGGCATACACCTACTTGTGATGCTAGCCACCTGTATAGTTCTTATGGCAGTCTTACTATCCAGGGGATCCTATCTCCCTAATTTGTTACTTCCAACCTAAACACCACAAAAAATCAATCTCTGTTCTTAAATATTGTCACCCGATATCTGTTTAACTGCCAAGCTAGAACAGTGATAAAGCCCTACCAAGATAATTAAAAGTTGACTACAAATTAACTACACCCCCATTTCAGTACAGCATAGCCCCTCCTAGGGGCCCCTTTGCAGCTTCCAATGTACCTGCCCCCAGAGAACCTACTGCACATTAAATGATCACCACATAACTAGAATACCTTCAAGATTCATTGGAGCACACATTTAAGTTATTATGTTCACCTCTATATACATCATCATTGTATACCTTCAAATAATTCTGAGCATCACTCATCATGAAGTCTAGACTCAAAACCAGTTCACTAGTTAACATCAATGCCCATAGCCTCTGCACCCCTAACATTAGGCCATCCAAAGCAGACCTCAGTAAATGCTACCAAACAACTGCAGGGATCTTCCCACAGGAAAAAAAAAAACAGGACTGCTTATCTTCAGTAGAAGTTCATAGGACACACCACCAAAGCTTCCTACTTACACTTAGAACCAAGCAATGCCAGAGCTGCAAACCTGGCTTTAATGTATCCACCACTAAGATAAAACAGTTCAGAGGCCACTCTGGAGACTAATTATAATGTCCCTAAGATACTGAGCAAGAAAAACTCCATACAGGGAACAACATAGCCAGCCCTCATGCATAGTCCACCAGAAGCACCCTCAACACTGCAAACAGAGTTGGTACATACCATGAATACACCTGGCTTCTCAATAAACCTTCACTCCAGTCACTGTCATACTATGCACTCTTATGACTTACAGACACATACTGCGGTGTAATGATTTCCATAACAACTAGCTGTGCACCTGTGTTATCAGCATAAAGTATCAATTGTCTGAAAACATTAAAAGGCTTCCAGCATCTCACACCTAGATTTGTCAAGATAACCTCATCCACCACCATCAGCATATCAAAGCTCAATATCACAGCTGCACTAAATCCACAGAAGTAAATTGTGAGCATCGTCCACTAGGTAAACACCAACAACTCACAATTGAGTTATTCAAATTAGCATCTATGGACTAACAGGAAAAGGTGAAGACTGCATAAAACAGTGTCATAGCACCTTAGATATCATCACCTGACGCTTAGACCTCACTGGTAGCCTGAGCCATAGGAAATTAAGAAAAACTGCAAGCACTGAACTGAGCATTATATGCCTTCCATAATGCACAATGCCTCTTTGTGATGCATGAAATGGGGGATAATACTGCACAGGTGCAGCTGATAAATAAATACAGTGTATGCAGTTGAATATAAAATTGAGATTCTACCTTATATTCCTACACCATGCACCCAGGTGCAGGAAGCCCCAGAATTAAAACATAAAACAAGTAGTAGACAGTCACAAGAAGTATAGGTAAAGGCTATCAGTTAAGGTACATCTCAGTGAAAAGAACAGTGTCATAACAGTACAGTACAACTCCCAACAGTCATATTTTCGGTTTTCAACAGTGCAGACCGTTGCCTGCATCTGGGAAGCACCTAAATATTACTTCATAGTGTCACAAGCCATACTTTCAACTGTGGTTCTTAACGTTAAAACTGCACTCTAATGCTCAACATAAGGTATGTAGCATGTAGCAAATCATTACACACTTTCATTGCAATTTTGGTAAACGCCTAAAAGTACATGCTTACTTTTTGATAGCCCATCTCTCTGAGAGCCTGTTATAGATGCCAAGTCTCCTTATACTAAATGAGACTCCACATAATTTATTTATTTATTTTACATTTGTTAACTGGGAAATTCCGACTGGACCAGGTCCATTTTCAGTGGAGGCCCAGGGAGAAAAGCTCCAGCATCAAGTTATACAAATACAGTACATCCAGCATAATACACAAAACAGGTTACATCATGTATGCTGAACATAGTAATATAACAAGAAATTAATAAAAACACTCCGGGTAAAAGAAGATATAGAACATAGGTAAAAGACAATGTCAGTTATAGTACATCCAGCATAATACACAAAACAGGTTTTATCATATATGCTGAGCATAGTAGTATAACAAGAAATTAACAAAGCACTCCAGGTAAAAGAAGATATAGAACATGGGTAAAAAGACAATGTCAGTTATACATTGGTAAGAGAAGAAAATATATCAAGTAAGATTCTACACTTAAAAGTACCCTTTCAGATGACCAAGCCTACAGGGGATCAGAGATGCAGCATGTGATCAGAGAGGAGTTTGGGGAGTTAATAGTAGTATGGGTAGGGTTATGTGATACAAGGGCATAACCAGGTACTAAGAAGGTGCTATTTGAGGGAGTTTTTGAATATGGATGTGGAGGGGGCAGTGGACACGGATAAGGGAAGAGAGTTCCAATTTCTGGCAATGGTGTAGGAGTAGAGCGCTTTCCCTGCATTATTGTTAGCCTTGGTGATGGAGAGGAGAGACTTTTCACTGGATCTTAGCTACCGATTTGCAATATAGACAGTTAGTAGGTTGGATAATGAGGGTTTTTTTTCAGGATATTTGAGAATATTGTAGGCTGTGCCCAGCTGGTGATGGTTAAGTAGCTGTGGTAGCTCAAGCCATTTTAGTTCTTTTAGTGCAGCACAGTGATGGGGTCTATAGGTTGAGTTAGTAGAAAACTTGGCTATTTTATTGCAGCATGATTCTAGTTTGTATAGGTCACATTGTCTGATTTGGGTAAAGATTGGTGCTGCGTATAATAGAGTTGAGAGGAGGTGGCTTTGTGCAAAAGCGACTCTTGCTTTTTGTGAGAGAATGGACTTATGCCTGTATAGGGAGCCTAGTTTTTTGTGTACTAGTTTTATGGTATGTGAGATGTGAACATCAAAGTGGAGATTATTGTCTATTTCAATGCCCAGAAGTTTGGTACTGTTAGAAGGAGAGATGATGGTGCCGTCCTTAGATGTTATGGTAAAGGAGAGGTTTTTTTTTTATCTATTAGGGTAAATAATAGCAGTTTTGTCTTTTTGGGATTTAGAATTAGTTGCATACCTGATATCCATTTTTCTACTGAGTTAAAGGTTTCTTGAGTGAGTGTATGTAGGGTGGTGGGAGATGAGGTGGAGCAGATCAGGGCTGAATCATCCACATATTGTTTGAGTGTGACACTCACAAGGGCAGTTAGCCTAGTTCTAACCTATGAACCTATGAACCTATGTTGTGTAGCACTATTGAGGTTATTTGTGAAAATAGAGAACATTAGCGGGCCTAGTATAGAGCCCTGTGGGACTCCTATGGTAGTTGGAAGTTGTGTAGACAGAGTCCATTTCCACTGGACTGATTGTTGCCTGTCAGATAGGTAGCTTCTGAACCAGGCTATAGTAGAGGAGGTGAAGGATAATGATGTTAGTGAGTCTAGTAGAATGGAGTGGGAGACCATATCAAATGCTTTTGAGAGGTCTAGGAAAATGGCTGATACATATTTGTTATCATTCCTGTGAATGTTTATATAATTAGTGAAGGATAGAAGGGCTATGGTAGTGCTGTGATGTGAATGGAAACCGTGTTGTGTGGTAGATAGTAGATTGTGTGTGTTAAGAAATGCCATCACTTGCAAGGGGATGCATTTCTCAAGAATTTTGGATAAGGGGCAAATGATGGCAATAGGTTGGTAGTTGGAGAATTCATAAGAATTACCTTCTTTATGGAGAGGAATGATTTGAGATAGTTTCCAGAGTTTGGGTATGTAGGATTCTAGTATGGAGCGGTTGATAAGGATGGAGACAGGATATGATAGGGAGTCACTAGCAGGTATGTTAGGTATGCAGCAGGTATGTTATCAGCTGCCAGTGTGGTTGGTTTTAGTTTTAGGAGGAATTTTTTGATAGTTGAGGTGGGCACTGGTGATAGGCTGAAAGAGGGGGTGGTGTGGGATAGGTTAGGTTGTGATTGAGGTCAACTGTTTTTGGTTATTTGACTGGACAGGGCTAAGATGGATTTAGTAAAATGGTTATTAAATTGAGAAGCTATGTCTAGGGTATTGTTAGTAAAGCTGGGTGCTGGAGTTGTGGTTTTGCCTGGCTTTAGTAGGGAGTTAATGGCATGACAGAATTTTTGTGGATTATTTGAATATTTCCTTTAGGTGCTAAGAAAATAGTTTTGTTTGTTTATTTTGGATTCAGCCTTGGCCTTGTTTCTAAGCTGTTGATAGTATTTCCTGGAGCTAGGGGTTTTGTCAGTTTTCCAGATTTTCCAGGCTTTATCTCTGGCTTTTAGTAAGGCTCCTTAGCCAGGGTGCATAGTTGGCTTTAACTCTGATCTTTCTGCTGGGAGCTAGACTGTTAAGGATGTTAGAGAAGGTAGTATTGAAGTAGTCTACTGCCTGATCTAACTCGAGTGTCCGTAGTGATTCCCAGTTGCAGTGGCTTAGGACAGTATTTAGGTATCGTGGGGTAAGGTTACGGGCATCTTTACAAATTTGTAGACTACTGGTTTGGGGTGATTGTAGTGTTTGTGGAGTAGGAAGGTGGGGAGATGATATTTGATATTTGACATTTGATATTATGATATGATGATTTATAGAGATAAACACAGTCCACAGATCCAACCACCAACTGTAGACATTTTATAAAAATTGCATCTATGCATATTTAAAAAGAAGCCCATGAACTCCCAGACCCTTATGCATTCTACCATATGGATATAGTTTTTGTAAATACATATTGATCCCATCAGAAACAAAAATAATGCTGTCTCCTGATTAGGCCATAGGACTTCAAACTTTCACGTGTGCCATCTTTCCAGAAGATTACAGGACTACTCTGATAGCTGGATTAATATCAATAGCAGGACACCAGACAGGAAGGCAGCATTGGAAAATGTCACCTCATCATTCACCTGGTGGTTGTCTCAAACATGGCATCCATTGCACAAGATTTTGAAACTGCATCAGCAGCATCTTAAGAAAACGCGAGTAGGAGAAAACAGAACACATTTGGTTAAATCATATTGGTACACAGGCCCCATCACTCGAATCTGCTCTTACTTAAAAAAAAAACAGACTGTGGTCCTCATGCATATTTTATGTAGCCAAATATTAACTCTCAGCAAGCCTCAAATAACCACAAGCATAACCTCTTTGGCAGCTATTTTTGCATACCTCGTAATTTCTACTACAGTCATCTGATACAGTACTTTCCCCTGCAAGGTGATGGGTCCAGCCTATTTCTTTTCCCTCTCTTCCAGAGTCTTCAGCAGAGGCTGGTCTCTAACAAGAGCACTATTGTTTCCCTAATTACCTTGTTTGAGCATAGTATGGAAAGCTGTTATTGGCACTGGGCTTTTACCTCATTCTATGAGCCTTTTTCCACATTCAATTCTGCAAACAAACTTTCTAAGAAAGTTAAGGGATAATACCCCTATCAGTGCCTTCATCCTCTTAATTATATTGACACAGACTGTTTTCAGTATCATCAAGGCCCCACCATACATCCTTCATCCATCTGCTCCTTCATAAACACTATTTCTTCATGAAAGCATTTTATTTGCCCAGTGTGTGAATCCAGCACATTTCTAACTGCATCTCCTTCTTTTAGGACCTCTGTGTCTTGCCTGTCTTCATACGTATGTCTTCCTTAATGTCTGATGCAATTCTCTGTTGAATGGAAATGACATTGTCAAGTTCCATCTTGAAGTTTGCCATGGATTCATTCTGAAGTTCAAAACAGAAGCTAAATGCACTTAGTGATTTTTTTTTCAGGTGATACGTTACATCCCCACATGCTGTAACCTCTCTCTCTCTCTCTCTATATATATATATATATATATATATAGATATTTGTTTGTGTGTGTGTGTGTGTGTGTGTGTGTGTGTGTGTGTGTGTGTGTGTGTTTGTATGTGTGTAATTATTTATTTTAAGTCTTCCTAACAGCAGTGTGAAAAGAAACTGTTGAACTGGGAAAAAAGTACACGTAGCTATGATTAATTTCCAAATTAGAGTAAGACAGAGAAAAACAGTGATTTACTTTCTTAAGACTGTTCATTATATGTCTTCCTTATTTCTAGACTTGTCTAAAGTCTTCAACACAGCTTGTCACAGCAAACTTCTACTTCGAATGTCGTCACTAGTTGTCTATCAGCCCACCCTTCTGTCATTCAAAAGCTACCTGTCCAATAACTATCAATCAACAAAATGCCACTCCATGTTCTCTCCTTACCTCCCAACGACCACCAGTTTACCACAAGGCTCTATCCTTGGTCCCCTCCTCTTTAACATTTTCACCAACACCCTCTATGCATCACACAACAGGCCAACCTAATACAAAAGGCAGACGATTTCTCTCTCATTTGCACATCTGACAACATGGTATACCTTCAAATAATTACTCAGGAAGCTTTAACCACCACTGAAACATGGCTTTGTAACTCACAACTCATGCTCAGTCCAAAAAAGACCAAACTACTACTTTTTCCACAAATTCCTCTCTCCTAAAAAACAAAAGTTAAAATCCTCTCTGTGGGTAATGCAACCACTGAAGTCACTTCTCTTAGGAAATTATTAGGGGTGATAGAGAATGATAATCTTACATTTGACCTGCACATACAAAATTTCATAAGAAAAACTCATCAAAAACTAGGGATGCTTTACAGAGCCAAAAACATTCTCACCAGTGCAACTAAAACTACACTTGCCACACTTATCTCCTTCCCACACTTTTCTATGATGTTTTCACCTCACTAACCTCCAGGCGTCACAAAAATTAAATCTTGAACAATGTTATGACAAAGTTGCTAAATTTGCATCAAATACCCCTTTCAGAACTAACCACTGTATAACAGTGAAAAGCTTAATTTTGTTGAATTGCCTCATCAACTAAAAAATACACAGCTTCTTATCATGTATAAAATTATGCAGCATCCATCTGCCCGTCTAGCACTAAAATCATTCTAGACAATTATGTTCTGAATCAGTCATTGCGATCCAGTGACCAAGAAGTGGTCTACAAACCTATCACATCTGCTGGGCATTGTCTGTACTTGTACAAGGTTGCTAAGGCCCAGAACTCCTTACCTGTATCCATCAGATTAATACCCTCCTTACCATCTTTCAAAACCATTCTGAAAGACTTCCTAGCTAAAATATGTCTCTGTTCTTGCTCAAAACCAGGAAAAACTATATCCCTAAATGTGAATAAGTACCTTTTCATTCCTTATACCTCCTTACTCTCCCTTCTTCACTTACTTCCTTACTTCTATCAAATTCCTTTTCTTGACTTTCTCTCTAAACATATCATAAGCCTGTTTTCCATCATTTCATATCACAGCACCTGTTTGTATTATACAAGCTTATGTTACTTTTTCTACAAACTGCCTATAATTTCTCTAAATATTAAATGATTGTCATATAACTTGTATCGATACTTAACCAATGTTTTTAGATTATGTCTAATTTGTTATAATTATTTAAACTGCAGATGTTTTGTTTTATTTTTGAAGTTTTATATTTATTATAATTAAAATGTTTTGTAATTATTTGGAGCTTTTCTCCCTGGGCCTCCACTGAAAATGAATTTTTGCCTAGCTGGACTTTCTTGTTAATCAAATATCAATACATAAATAAATAAAAAAAAAATTAAAGAAGTGGACTAAATAAATGTGATTCCAGATCTGTAGGATTGCAGTTTACTGATTTAAAATACTATGAAATGCAGTTTTAATAAAGAAATAATTAATAATAAAAGAACATGCAGAAATAAAATTTCCTCATATTTAAATTCAGTCAACATTTTTGCTTAGCAGTGAGTTATACAGTAAGGTAGAACACATGGTATTTAGATTAACTGGTCTACACCACTACAAAAATAGTCTTCACCTCTCTCATAATGCTGAATGAGATTAAATGGGTGCTGGCAAAGAAGTGAATTTGATTAAATTATCTTTGCATTCAGTCTGGTAAGTTCAAGGGTCATTTAAGCTGAATGCTTTCTATTATCACATGTTCTTCGCAGGTTATATTACTTGTACTGAGTCATGGAAGACCAAATACAGATCTAGTGAGATAACAGCAAGTATAATGCAAATAAAATGAGCTTGCAATGCTTATGTAAGCTTAAGTTTGGCTAAACATCTTGCTGTTTTACCATAATGTTCATAACTCCCAAAAGGTGACCTTATTTTGCATGGGAATACAACATAAGGAAATAAAATGAATGACTACATTCTCAAATACCCAGAAGGCTTAGCTATCACTCCAGACTATGCTGTAAATATTGAAAATAACTGTGCCTCATTCATTTCAAGAGCACAGTAATTAGTGTAAGAACCAGCAATGAATGTAACATAGATATTTGTTTAGTTAAACTTTCAAAGACCTTAAAAATACATAAACATAATATGACAGATGTAGAGTGTGTCAAGCTACAACATTTCTTGAAGTAGTTTTAGTGACTTAGATGGTGTCAAGAACAAAGTAATAAAACATTTCAGTCTCTGCCAGGATATGTAATACAAGCTGGCCAACATTCCATGCTTTCATAAAAATCATTCTTTGGCAAGAAAACAAAGTTAAATATCAATGTAATTGATTGAATGCCTTATAAAGCAACATTTATTCATTCAGCTAATTGTATTTACCCAAAAAAGAGAAGTTAGTGAATGTACTAATAAATGGTTTTGAGATAGACATCAAATTATGTATTTTACTAAGAATGCTAATTTAAAAAGACACTATAAAGTGTTCACATTATGTGTAGTAATTTACAGATAAATGAAGTGAGCCATATGTCTAGCATTTATAATAGATCCTGTAGAAATTCACTTTTACCACTGTAGAGCTTCAGTCAGATAAACAAACTCAGTAATAAACACACATAATCAGCAAGTTACGATTCAGCTAAACAATGCTGCATCATAAAATGACAACTGCCTATGGGTTTTTATTACAGAATTCTGTCTTGATGTGCATGCTATTTATCTTAAGTAAAGATCAGCATTTATTCAATTTCCTTCAGCTTAATTATTAAATATTTAGTCACAACTTAAAGTAAGATGTTTTCTACAACTACATATAATTTCTTTGTATTGAAGTCTCTTGATTCTACTTTCTAGCTTCATATATGTCAGATTTACAATGAATAAAATAATTTTTACAAACCAAATCAAAAAAGCCCCTCAAATCAAGGATATATTGAGGTTGTGTTCCCTTATTTGACTGGGGGACAGCCTGCAAGCCACAGGGAAAACATACAGTATTTCAAAACATAGTTGCTTTTTGCTCCCCCAAAAAGTTGCCATGCACAAATACAGCAGGATTGTTTTAGTGGAATAATGTACAGGACAATTAGGGGATGGGATGCATTACAACACTGTTGCTTTCCAGAGGCTGGTGTGCCAATCCATTGATTGCATGTCATGAAAGTTAAGAGATCTGTTAAAATAAAACCTACCACTGTTTTTGCTCACACTTTGTCTTTCATAGCTCTTTGAGCTACTGTTTCACATCAACAGCACATTTCTTGAGCCCAGCAAAGCTTTTCAGAAATTATTCACCTTCCATGATTAAGCTCAAGTAATTTTCACACTTTCACAGATGCAATGGGTCTTTCATGCTAGGAATTGGAACATTTCTTCTCTGCATCCCAGTTAGGCTTAGAGGAATACCTCTCAACATCGCATTCCGAGAAATCCGGACAAAGCTAGAAATAATGGGGGACAAAGGCTCCAAAACAGGGACAGATTTTAAATGTTGCTCCTATAAACTTACAAAGTTGATAGAATAACAGGTTTTCCATTATTATGTATTTTCTGAAGGATATAGTCTGAAACTCAAATGTCTATCATTTAGTATTACTTAATGACTTCAATGCTCAGTGATTTTCCAGAAAAACATACTTTTTAATAGGAACAGACCAAAAATATCTAGACAGTCTGTGAAAATCTGGACAGTTGAGAGGTATGCTTAGAGGTTTTCCTTATTGTGTCTTTCCTAGTACAGATGCCATAGCCATGTTTAGGAGAATTCAGATACTATGTAAGAATCTATACAGTCACAGAGGTTGTAGTGACATATATTAGTGTGCAGATTTGTACTTTCTGAGTGGCATGTTCTGCAGAACATAACCTGATATCAAATGCTAAATTAACTCCAGTGACACAACAAAGTTCATTGGGAGTGGTTGTTTCCTGTACACTGTAGCTTAATAAACCATTCAGTTTTGTTTGCATACATTTCCATTCAGGAATAAAGAAAGGTGTTTTGAATTAAGCACAGCTGATTTGTTTGCTTTTAGCTATATCAAATAAGTGGCTGCCTTAGTGTAGACTCCTTCTGTACGGTAAATCATCAGTTCAAAGAATGAATCATGTATCTGAAATCCTAATGTAAGTTGCAAGAAAGTATTTTCCAAACATATTTCTGTGGAAAGTCATCTTTATTAACATAAATAAAAATTATGTAGCGTTCTGTTTGGGACCAGCAGCAAGAAGCAGACATGATTTGATAGCTCCAAGTTCTATCATTTCTGTTAAGCATTAAAAATAGTTGAGAAATGGTTGGATTATTTTTTTATTTCTTTTCATCAGACATGATCTGATAGCTCCAAGTTCTATCACTTCTGTTAAGTATAAAAAATAACAGCATCACTAATTATGCTTGATTTGTATATTTCTGACATTAAGATGCCCCTCTGCATATTCCATATTCTTCACCAACCAAATGTTAATGCAAGGTCAGAGCCTTAAAAGGTGGCACTTTGGGAATTCAGACCATTTTGAAAAATGGACTTGAATGAACAAATGTAACAATTTATTTCTTTTATTTATAGTTTGTTGATTAGGATAATGTACTGCTATACCAACCTCACAGTAACTGGGTGAAATATTAACTGTTCATAGTTTCATAGGTTTATAGGTGTGTACTAAGCTAATGACCACTGTGACCTTTATATGCCTAGCCATGCATCCTAAATCTCTGACAAGTTCTGGTACTCTTGTTAAGTGTAAGGAAGGGATTAGGAGATGAAAAATTTACAAGCAGGGACCTAGGAGATGAACCCTTTTCAGGCTGCTTGTACCAAACCGGGGGATGAATTTCTTGTTCCTCATTCAATTGTCCAAGTAACACTTGAATTGTGTTAGGGTGCAACTCTGCTTCACATAGAAATGGAGCTTGGTGCAAAGAAGGGGTAGTCTTTGGGATACATGCCTGTCTGTCTAACAGATCCTGATTCTATCACATGCAAGGTTTGAGTCTTTAGAATTGGTAATTCTGGTGCTTTTTTTATTTTGTAGATATGTAGGAGGTCCATCAGAGTGCTGGTCCGATGATGCCCGCTATGTCAGGCATAGATATCCCCTCAACAGCCTGTAGGAGATGGAATACAAGGATAGGGCTTTGAGGTGGTCTGCATAAGACATGTTATTTATGCCTTGTATTCTTTTAGTGAGGAACCTCTGTGAATGTTCCAGTTGTTGGATGTGCCTGGTTAGGTACATACCAAAGGGGGCATTGTACTCAGTGACAGGCCTGATGAATGTCAGATACAGTGGAGCAATAACCTCCTTGGACCTAGATGCTATACCTTTGTTTATAAGTTGCACAACATAGAATGATTTCCTAACTACCATAGGCACACGATGGTCAAAGGCTAGATTATTATTGATCTGTGTCCCCAGGTCCCTGACTACTATGTCGACTCTTGGGGGTTTGTTATCAATATGATAGTTACCAGGTGTAACCAACTTTCTGAAGGATATTATTATGCATTTATTGGCATTTAGTTTTAGTCCGTGGCTCTGTCACCAGTTATTTGTCTGTGTGAGCTCTTATTGGAAAACGTTATTGTTAGTGGGGGGATTATATGATTGCTCCTAATTTGTAATCATCTGGAAATGTGGTCTACCAGAGGTCCTTGATATTGGTCTTGACTTCAGAGAAGTAGATGCCAAAAAAGACCAGCCCAGGACCCATCCCTGAGGGATTCTTCTGGTGACTGACTTTTTGTAGAGGTGGACTCCCCAAGTCTAACTTCCTGTGTCCTGTGTGTGAGTCAGCTGGCTATCCACTGGGTGGCATAATGGTTTATACCTAATTTCTTAAGTTTGCCAACAATGCCCAATCTGAGTCTTGTGGCAAATGCTTTGTCCAGGTCAAGGGTGACAGTGTGAACTGTTTTGCCCTCATCTTAGGCTTTGGTAATCTCCTTAAAGAAGTCCACCAGGTTGAGCAGGCATGATCTGTCTTTGATAAAACTAGACTGGGTTGGGTCCAGTGTTTGGGGGTTTCCTGTGTCATCATTAATCATTTCCATGATAATTCTTTCCATGGCTTTGCATATTAGACTAGTGAAACTCATGGGTCTGTAGTTTCCAGGGTCTGCATTTGGCCTGCTTTTGTGCAGATGGTTGCTTTTCTCCATTCATAATGCATATAGTTTGTTCAAAGCCTATTAATAAATAATGATTCCAAGGGGCCTGATTGGTCATGTTTCATGCTATTTAGAAGACAATCTTGATATTGTTGTGGCCCATCAATGTAGTGTACTTGACCTTAGAATATTGAGGATCTCTTCCCTAGTGATAGTGAGAGGTGTGTATATACCTTTAAGAAGCTACCCAAGGGCTTGCACAAGTATATAACTACTGAGCACATACGAGCCTGACTGCCATTTTGTAGTTAACTGTTGAGATGTAAACATGTATTTATGTAAGCTCTGTCTGTTAACTAGTTCATTCATATTTTAAGATGGTGCTATCCATCCTGATGTGTTTGTATGTATTAAAGCATCTGAATGAAACCCCACCCTTCTTGTTTTATGTATTATAGATGAAAAAGTGACATGGTGCCAGAAGCAGCATGTCTAGAAGGACATGGTGTTAGAAAAAGCATACTGAAGGGGCATGAAGCCAGAAACGGCTTGGCTAAAATGACTTGAGGCACTTGTTTAGAGGTTGGTGGAATATAAAGGAGTGGATCATTCCCAAAATTTGCAAACTTTGCAAAACAGGTCAGAAGCGAATTTCAGGTACTAAAATTTGCTCAGCACAATTTCTTTTTGCATAATATGAAATGGAGCATACAGAACATTCTAAATAATTTTTGCATAAACTGATATGTATGATATTGATAAAATATTTGAATTACTATGGAAAATGTTTGAAATAAAGTCCAAATTGCATAAAACAAATAAAATAAGGGGAAATGACCGCATTTTCGCAAAGCATATGTATTTTCATATTAAGCAAAGATATACGTGTTATCAGAAGTATATAAAGTGTTTGCATGTTTGTGCAGTGTTACAGTAAAACCAAAAAAGCCTCCCGGTGAACACTGAACCTTTTAAGACCAGCCTGCTCTGTAGTGGTGTATGCTGTGAAATATGCCTTGTAATGGCTGTACTTTTGCGAAATAGCTTTACTGTAACACTGATAAAAAGGAAACACAGCAAAAACCTTGAGCAAAAGTGAACTACAGAACCAAAAAAGCCTCCGGGTGAATGCTCTATCTTTTAAGACCAGCCCAACTCAGCGTAAAATAAAACTAAAACTCCTCACATAAGGACTTTCTCAGAATGAAAAAATACACAAACCAAATGTTTAAATAGTTAACTACCATCACACGACACCTTAATTAATTAATACATAAGCCATCCAATAAAACTACAATGCAAAAATTAAAGACTAAAAAAGTCTACTATCCTATAAAATCTGCCATAAATATAACAATAAGTAACAATGATAATATTAACCTTATGCTCTTTCTCAAACACAGGGCATTAAATATGTATTGAGTTTTTTTAGACTCCTGTTCCTGGTTTGTGTATTTTTTTCATTCTGAGGAAGTCCTTATGTGAGGAGGATGAAAGCGCTTATTAAAATAAACAGTTTTGGTTTTATTTTACACTGAGTTGGGCTGGTCTTTCTATAGTTCACTTTTGCTGTGTTTCTTTTTTATCAGTGTTATAGTAAAGCGCATACAGCCACTACAGAGCATATTTCACAATGTACAGTATTTCAAAAAGTTTAATGTGCATTTGAATGTTGTTACAAGCTCACAGAACTGTTTGTTCATACATAATCACAAGGGCAATATTTTTTAGTTTATTTGTATATACTTTGTTGGCATGGCAGACGGATTTCGAAAACCCAGTGCACTTGTGTTTGGCAGTAATATTGCTGAGAACTGGAGAATGTTTGAGCAACAGTATGGCATTTTCATACAGGTGCATTTTCTGATAAAGATCATACAAAGACATTTATTCTGCTTAATTTAGCTGGGTTAGAAGCTATAGAAAGGGAATGCTCATTTGTGTATGGACCTGCATCTATACAGGAGAGGGAAAAAAATATTATATTGTTGTACCGGCTGAGTCAAGGGAGGACCTAGAGTGCTTAAAATGTAAATTTAGAGAAATGTGTAACTCCCCATACATATGTTACAATGGAATGGCACTTATTTTACACAAAGGATCAAAAGCCTGGTGAAACTTTTGCAGCATATATAACTGACCTGAGAAATAAAGCTAAAACATGCAGATTTGGTGACTTAACCGATGAGTTGATGAGTGTGTGGCATAAAAGATGATGCTGTGAGACAGATTTTGCTTCATGACAGTGATTTAACTTTGAATAAGGCCACTGAGATTTGTCAGCTATTCAAGCTCATGAGAAAGCACACAAACATGCTTACAAATTAGAATAGCTCTAGAAGGCAGAGTGACAAAGCTCATGTTGATAGTATGCAGCATGTTATTAAAAGAAACAGGCCCAAGCACATGGCAGCTGTAACCCCTGCAGCACTCACTAGTAAACCCTAGAACTTTCTAGCAAATTCCAGACTTTGTACAGTCTCAGTGAAGCATAAGAGTAAGTCAGCAAATTCAAAGCATGGGCCCCCACCCAGTTTCATTGCCAATTGTTGTAATTGTGGTGGAAGTCATGAATCTAAAAGAGAAAAATGTTTAGCTTTTGGTCAACAATGCCACAAATGCAATAAATGGAATCATTTCAAAAGGTTTTGTAAATCAAAAGGCCCACATTCCTTCATTAAAAGGGAACATTTTAAGAAATTAGTTGATCAGTTAGACTGTGGCAGCCCTACTCCTTCTGTTGATGGTGTGTCAGTACTTCATGAAACGGTCAATGCAGTAGATTTAAGGGCAAAGAATGACATATTTTGTACTGTTCGGATAAATGGCAAACCCAAAGCTAAAGGCTGACACAGGTTCCAAGTGCAATGTTATGTCAGCAGAAACATTTGCTAGAGTAAGTAGAGATGAAAGGCTTGATTTGGCAAGGTGTGCGAAACTTGTTGCTTATGGAGGTGAAGAAATTCAAACTGAAGGGTCAGTAGTGCTTTCATATTACTCTTCTGGAAGAAGCTATGACTTGTTATTTTATGTGGTCAAGAGGCACGCCCAGTCATTATTAGGGCTCAGAGACAGTTTGAAAACAGAACTGCTTTCATTTAATAAGAAAGTCCACCAAGTTAGCTTAAAAGATCAGTACTCTAATTTTGCCCAGCACATTTTTTCTACCTATGCTAATCTCTTCCAAGACAAACTAGGCAAACTTCCAGTTGTGTACTCCATGAAGTTAGACCCAGAAGTCAGTCCAGTTACCAGGCCAGAACATAGAGTTCTAGTAGTCATGCAGGACAGAGGCAAAGCCAAGTTAGATAAAATGGTCCGGCAAGGTGTGATTTGTCCAGTTGAAACTCCAACAGAATAGGTATCTTCCATGGTGGTAGCTCATAAGAAAAGCTCAGATGACATCAGAATATGTATTGATCCACAAGATTTGAACAAAGAGCTAAAAAGACCTCATCATCCTATGTGCACAGTCGAAGAAGTCAATACCTTGATGCCAAATGCCACTATTTATTCTGGTTTAGATGCAAAAAGTTAATTTTTGCAAATTTAGCTTGACAAAAAAATCCTCATTGCTCACTACATTCAGTACTCCATTTGGCAGGTGCAGATTTTTGAGAATGCCATTTGGGATAAATTCTGCAAGTGACATCTTTCAATGTACAATGGACCAAATTTTTTCCGGGTATACTTGTGCTATCATAGTAGACGACAGCTATACAAGGTCACGGGAGGATGTTGTGATGAAGCTGAACATGACAGAAATCTCTGAAAAGTTCTAGAAAGGGCACATCAAGTGAATCTTAAGCTTAGTCCACATAAATGCAAATTCAGGCTACAAGAAGTTACTTATGTTGGTTATTTATTTACCAGTACAGGCTTATGACCAGACCCTTCTAAGCAAACAGCCATTATCGAGATGCCAGCTCCAGGCAAAGTTCAAGCCCTGGAACATTTTTCTGGGTATGGTCAACTACCTAGGCAAGTTCATTCCAGACTTGAGCCAACTTTCAGCACCACTCAGAGAGCTGGTCTTGGTTAGAGCAACACCAAAGAGCATTTGATGTCCTGAAACAGAGATTTGCTAGTCCACCACCTCTCAGATACTATGATGTTCACAAACCAGTTACACTTTCCTGTGATGCTTTGAAATTTGGACTTGGTGCAGTCATTCTAGAAGAGGATCAGCCTGTTACCTATGCATCGAGAACTCTTACTCAAACTGAAATGCAGTGTGCCCAGAACTTTTGGCAATTGGTTTCAGTGTTTGATTATGTTTATGGTAGATCTGTCCAGATCAAAACAAACCACCATCCATTAGTCACAACCCTGAGAATGCCAATGCATTCAGCTTCAGTCAGACTGCAACATATGATGCTGAGATTACAAAAGTATAATTTCAATGGTATCTGCAAGAAAGGCAAACTTCTTTATCTTGCTGATACATTATCCAGATCACCCAAAAATACCACAGAACAGCAAGAGAAGGGAACCTTGATTCTGAAGTCAAGGAAGTGAGAATTTTTTCTTCCACATGTCTTGATGAACTGAGAGATCACACAGTTACACATCCAGTTTTACAAAGGCTCACCCACTTTATCAATCAAGGATGGCCGTCAAAGCAATCTAGTTTACCTCAAGAAGTTCAACCTTTTATTTATTTACTTTTATTTATGTTATTTTACATTTCTTGACTGGGAAAGACTGACTGGACACAAGCCCTTTTTTATGGAGGCCCAGGGAGAAAAGCTTCTCAAGAAAAACAAATACATCCAAATGACAAGACAAAGTAAATAACTGTTTAAATAACAAAATAAATCCCAATAAAATAGCAGCATAGTAAGTAACAAGTACAATTGTACCTTGAATCTATTAAACTAGGTAACATAGTTATATACAGTAGGCATGAAATTTACATAGGTGACTTAGGCTGTTCCTTCGGAAGAATATGCGTAGATGTACATAAGGCAATTAACATCAAGGAAACAAAACAAACTAAGATGGAGAAATTGTAAGGACCTTATGAAAGCAGCAATCTGTCTATTGAAGAAAGTAATATTTAAGCTATGAAGAAAAGAACATAGGGAGAGATAGAAGAAGCAAGTTTATTTTCGATATAGAGATAAGATTTTGTCTGACAAAGTATCATAGTGAAAGGTCCCAAAGTAATTGTTCCAAAGTCCTTGCAACCAGAGTACATTACTATCTTACATCATGGTCACCCACCTTGTGATGAAGCTGAACATGACAGAAATCTCAGAAAAGTTCTAGAAAGGGCACATCAAGTGAATCTTAAGCTTAGTCCACATAAATGCAAATTCAGGCTACAAGACGTTACTTATGTTGGTCATTTATTTACCAGTACAGGCTTATGACCAGATCCTTCTAAGTAAACAGCCATTATCGAGATGCCAGCTTCAGGCAAAGTTCAAGCCCTGGAACGTTTTTCTGGGTATGGTCAAGTACCTAGGCAAGTTGATTCCAGACTTGAGCCAACTTTCAGCACCACTCAGAGAGCTGATATGTAAAGATGTATCCTGGTCTTGGTTAGAGCAACACCAAAGAGCATTTGATGTCCTGAAACAGAGATTTGCTAGTCCACCACCTCTCAGATACTACGATGTTCACAAACCAGTTACACTTTCCTGTGATGCTTCGAAATTTGGACTTGGTGCAGTCATTCTAGAAGAGGATTAACCTGTTACCTATGCATTGAGAACTTTTACCCAGACTGAAATGCAGTGTGCCCAGAACTTTTGGCAATTGTGTTTCAGTGTTTGATTATGTTTATGGTAGATCTGTCCAGATCGAAACAAACCACCATCCATTAGTCACAACCTTGAGAATGCCAGTGCATTCAGCTTCAGTCAGACTGCAACATATGATGCTGAGATTGCAAAAGTATAATTTCAATGGTATCTGCAAGAAAGGCAAACTTCTTTATCTTGCTGAACCATAATCTAGATCACCCAAAAATACCACAGAACAGCAAGAGAAGGGAACCTTGATTGTTAAGTCAAGGAAGTGAGAAATTTTTCTTCCACATGTCTTGATGAGCTGAGAGATCACAGATTACAGATCCAGTTTTACAAAGGCTCACCCACTTTATCAATCAAGGATGGCCATCAAAGCAATCTAGTTTACCTCAAGAAGTTCAACCTTTTATTTATTTACTTTTATGTTATTTTACTTTTGTTGACTGGGAAAGTCTGACTGGACGCAAGTCCTTTTTCAGTGGAGGCCCAAGGAGAAAAACTCCACAAGAAAAATAAAAACATCCAAATGACAAGACAAATGTAAATAAATGTTTAAATAACAAAATAAATCCCGATACAATAGCAGCATAGTAAGTAACAAGTACAATTATACCTTGAATCTATTAAACTAGGTAACATAATTATATACAGTATGCATGAAATGTGCATAGGTGACTTAGGCTGTTTCTTCAGAAGAATATGCGTAGATGTACATAAGGCAATCAATATCAAGGAAACAAAACAAACTAAGATGGAGAAATTGTAAGGACTTTATGAAAGCGGCAATCTGTCTATTGAAGAAAGTAATATTTAAGTTATGAAGAAAAGAGCATAGGGAGAGATAGAAGAAGCAGGTTTATTTTCCATATAGAGATAAGATTTTGTCTGACAAAGTTATCATAATGAAAGGTCCAAAAGTAATTGTTCCAAAGTCCTTGCAACCAGAGTACATTACTATCTTGCATCATGGTCACCCAGGAACCAAATCTACCAAAAGAAGGCTGGGAGAACTAATATTTTGGCCTTTTATGTCACAAGACATTGAGAGAGCACTTTCATCTTGTTCACTGTGTAATAGTCTAAAGCCACAACAACAGAAGGAGCCACTTCAGCTTAACCAAATTTCAGAACTACCTTGGTCAACATTAGCAACTGATATCTTTAAGTGGAATGGTCAATATTATTTGATGTTAGTAGATTCTTACTGTAAACTGGTTCGAGATTGACCTACTTCTCAACCCTGCATCCAGTACTGTCATTACTAAGATGAAGCATCATTTTTCTGTTTATGGGAGTCTGCACAAAATTATTTTCTGACAATGGCACTCAGTTCACAAGAAAACAGATCAAAAGATTTGCTAAAAAATGAGACTTTACTCGTGTCACAAGTAGTCCGGAGTACCCGCAGTCAAATGGTTTGGCAGAACACACAGTTGTTGTTGTAATATCTTTCGGCTTTTCCCGGTTAGGGGTCGCCACAGCAGAACTCCAGTCCGCTAATGATTGGCAGTAGGTTTTTACATGCCGTGTTGCCTGCCCTGACGCACAACCTTCGACGAAGGTATGCCCATTCACGCATGTCTCCACACAGAAGACGCTTTAGCTGAGAATCGAACAGGACAATGAGTACGAAGTGCAAAACAGTTACTTTAGAAGTCAAAATGAGATAATATTGATGTTTTCCTGAATTTCTTGAATCTCAGAAATGTTCCTCATGATAAACATCTTGGTTCACCTTCTCAGAAACTTCTGTCAAGACAAACCAGAACCACATTACCAATCAGTAGTCAATTGTTGGTTCCATGTGTCAAGAACAACAGATCAGTGAAAGTCAATCTATTGAAGAAATGCCTATCCCAGATATCCTACTATGATAAGACCAGCAAACCGCTCAATCAATTACAAAAGGGAGAAGTGGTAAGGATGCAGATGTCTGGAGGTTTTGATCGGATTGGTGTCATGAAGAATATTGGTCCAGAGCTAAGATCGCACATTTTGGAATCAGAAGGAGCAACTTTTAGGCAGAATCAGAAACATTTGAGACCAATGTCTGAGCCTATACCATAGCACATAGCCTGTGAGAAAGACTCTTTATCTCAGAGTGAGTTGTTCAGTGTTCCATTTCCAGAGGAAGTTCCAGAGGACATTCCTGTTCCTATGATTAATCCAGAAGTTCCTGATACAAGTTGTACACCGCAGACTGTCCCTGTTGCTAAATTTCATCCCAACTGTTATGTTACGAGATATGGTCAAATCTCAAAACCCTGTAGCAGACATGAAGCAACTTGAACATGAACGCTGTGTTTTGTTTCTAATGTATATAGTAATGCATGTCTATATCTAACATTGTTTTTCATAATGGCAATCTTTTTAAGAGGGAGGATGTAGATCAATATGTGTGAATAAACCTTTAAGAAGCTATACAAGGGCTTGCACAAGTGTATAAATACTGAGCACATGCAAGTCTGACTGCCATTTTGTAGTTAGCTGTTGAGATGTATGCATGCATGCATGCAAGTTCTGTCTGTTAACTAGTTCGATTGTATTTAAAGATGCTGGGATACATCCTGATGTATTTGTATGTATTAAAGCATCTGAACGAACCCCCGAGCCTTCTTGTTTTATGTATCAGAGATGAATAATCAGCACTTGCTATATCTTTTGGCTCAGTATAGCTGGCTCCATTAACAATGAGCTCTGCACACAGCTGTGTTTTGCCTTTGAGGTTGTGAACATAGCTGAAGAATAATGCCTTGTGGTTGTTCTTAGCCTGGGAGGCCAAAGTTAGCTCAAATTTGGCTTTTGTAGACTTTATTTGTCTTCCAAATTATTTGTTTAATTTTATGAGATAGCCTTTATCCTGACTGATGCTGCATCTCCTTATTTTTGCCAAGATTTTCTTCTTTCTGTTACACATCCTATTGATGCGATTCCACCAGGGTGGTTTGTTTTTTTGAGTTAATTCTGTACTTATTCCGGTTTGGTAGAGTTGCTCTCTTTGCAGCTATTATTACTTAATAGTAGGAAGTTAGCCTTAGAGTAGTTTCTGAACATTCCAAGGTTAGTTGGGGTTCCAGGTTTTATTTTTACTTCAAAGGAGACCATTTTGTGGTCTGACCTTACCAGAGAGGAGATTACACTAGGGAGTATGCACTGCAATCCCATATTAGTGAGGAACAGATCCAGTATGTTTGCACCTCTGCTCTCTGTATAGACAGTCTGGTCCAGGGAGTTTGTGTTTAGAAAATCCAGTAATTTCTGTGTCTTTACGTTTGGTGTCCTACATAATTCCCATTTAATAGTGTGTTAATTAAAGTCACCCAAGAATATAGTATTGGATTTGATGCTGAATTTTTTCAGTAAACTTAAATACATGTTATGGGTGTTTTAGGGTAATGCAGGGGGACCAATATCTGGCAAATAAGTGGTATCGGATTTTGCCTATGGTGATTTGAATGTGGAGAATCTTAAGTGCATTGTCTTGTTTGACTAGCCTTGAAGTATGTTTTATGTAAATTGAGACACCACCACTTTTAGTTGTAGCTGTTCTAAATGTGTGGGAGGCATTATAGCCTTGCACTGCCAGGCTGCTCTCCATGGCTTTAAACCATGTCTCAGTGACTAGGGTGAGGAGGGCTTGTAAGGAGTGGTGTTCCTTGATTAGAAGTAACACCTTTAGATGTTCTTGTTTTTTATTAGCTATGTCAGAAGTATTTTCAGTTTGGCATTGCCTAAAAAAGGGATGACAGTATTTTAGCTAATACTTGAAAGCCTAGAGGGGGGGAGGTGCAGACCATCCCTGGCAAAGCAGCATCATCTGTTGACCATCTCCTTCCATGCTGACAAATATTGCACCCCCTTAGAATGACACCAGAAACTAAGTCAATTATTAAAGTCAGTCATCTTCTGTTTGTATTGTGGCATCATCACTGGAGAAGGCAGAATGCTTCTCAATGCAAAGCTCATACCAGTCCTGGGACACATATTATGAGTGCTTCATGGTGTCTCTCTTCATACAGTATAGAGAGGTACATCTCAGGTTATCTACACCCATAGTGACATGAGTACATGCATAATATGGTGGATCCTGGCCCAGATAAACAACTGACAGTGGCTTTCTCCTTACTCATCCTGGTGAGAGGGCCTCAACGTATGTCATAATGGAGTCTCCAATGACCAAAATTTTGGGTTGTGTGGTGGCTTGCTTTATGGGCTTAGAAGTAGATATGTGGCTGTATGTGTTGATGTGGGTGTTGTTTTGATAGAGTGCATTTGGGGCTGAATTTATGTGTGTGCTTCATCTAGGAGGTGTTTGATGTTTAAGAAGGCTACATTTAAGTGTTTCAGCAAATTCTGTGTGTTTGCCTTGTGCGGTGTGTTGTGGGTGCAGTGCACACTACTGGCAACCAGACTGACATTAGGTGTGCTTTTATGGTAGAGCTTTACCTCCAGTGACATTGTACAAATACATCTCTCACATACCTTATCAGCTTGTTTGAGAAATAGCTGGTTGCCAGTTAACATGAGACAATTTCTACATTGCCTCAGGATTCCAATATCCATCAAACTGTTAACAGAGATATTGGGAGGATTAATTATATATGGTAACAGGTATTTTTTATTGATTAGATATTTGCAGGCAGAAAATAGAGTTAAGTCAGGAGTATCTGGTTTGCAACTCTGGGGGCAGTGCTTCTCAGTATGCAAACTAGTTGCCCTGCATGCAACTAGGTATTGATGAAATTTCAAGGATGCTTTTACAGGAAAATATCAACTCAGTGTGCCTGTGTCTATACAGGGTACTGCCAAACACTTGAGGAGAAACTGCTAAAGTAGATCCTGATGATTTATGGGTGAAGTATTTAGGTAGATATTCTGAAGTTATGTTAGACAGTAACTAATCAAGGAGTATTTACTGAAGATAAATAATTAGCCTGGTCAAGAATGATGAACAGTGGGGATTCACCTCATTGGATGCTACTTGTTTTGGTCTCACCACAGCTTCTTGCTTCTGGGATACAATGCCTCTTTGCTTTTTCTCTCACCAAAAGCAAATCAGTAGCACTAATTCCAATATGAGAAGCAGGCCATAGGCTCTGGTGATCAACAGTCTTGTCCCAGATGATGCAGGAATCTGTCGTTTTGTTGTAGCCTTTTCCTGTTAGATGCCTTGAATAGCAATTAGACCAATCAGGAAGGTCCCAAACAGACACTTACTGTCCAATCAGAGACAGTCAGGAATCAATGCATTCTGCTCCTTCTATCACCAGGACTAAAACAGTAACACAAATTCCAGGCTGGCACCTATGAAACAGCTGTCACTCTACAAGAAATAATGTTCTGTGCTCCTTCTCTCACCAGAAGCACTAATTCCAAGATAAATACTTAGAGGCAGAATGTGGGCTCTCCAATAATCGTTGGTCTTAAAACAGATGTTGCAGATGTTAAAGGCAAGATAGAAGTAAAATGGGTTTATATCCTAAGAGTTGCAGCGGGCACTAAGCAGTTAAATACGAAAGACAGGATGATTCAACCTTTAGCAGTCTGAGGGGAGAGCCACTAATTTTAAAAGAGCAAGATAGATTGGATGGGGATGGGCACTTAGTATTCTGGCTCTATTGGATACAGTGGGAGGGCCAATAAATTACAATAGCTGAAGGGGAAGTGACTTTACAAAATGATGATTTTGTGATTATTGACAACAGCCAATCAACAGGAGAGGGAAGGAATTGTGTGATCAAATTAACATAAGGGGCAGTCAATTGGAGGGACTGTAAGTTTAAAAATACAATAGATGACACCATGATTCTAATTTTCCACCTTGTTGAATGCATGATTGTAGTTGTTACAGAATGAAAGCAGGCTGTTTGAAAGTTGAAGGAATCTATAAATGTTGTGGTAACCCTTCAGCTGTATTTCTCAATTTAATAGGATTCAGTATTTTTGCACTTTCATTTTACACTATTTTCTGTCATGTAGGCAATTTACCTGCACTGAGGAGGGGCTTACAAGTAGCTTATCAATAAATTTATTCTTCTAGTTTCCATGACCCTGGAATATGCAATTAGACGTAATAAAATGTAAGCTAATGTATGCATCGCACTGTGCATCTATCTGATTCCAATTTGCTGCAAGTTTAGTCAAGCTAGTCATGTTGTTTCTGCATATACTGGATGATGACTGCCAGGTGGGTGCCAGATTGTTTTTGATAATAAAGGTAGGCTGGCAGTAGTTACAGGGTTCTGAAAACCCTTTTGCCTGTGCAAAAATGGGCAAGAACAGAATGCTCAGAGCATAATTAGTTTAGCACAGTTTATGAATATATCCCTTAATTGCTAACTTCAGTTAAATAAAGACTTAGTTTGACAGCCCACAGTAATAACACAGTTTATTCTCCTCATTTGTCTTGCACACATTTTCATGTATTAATCACTCTATAACAAAGATAATGTGTCTCTTCCCAATGTGTATTCATAGCTTTTTCCACTAACTTGCATGCATCTAAAAGTGCAGCAATTTGAATGAGCAGCAGTAGGCAGAAGCTGTTGTTAATATAACAAAACTACACTAAGAAGTTGCTGCTAAACAGCACCATATCAACATGGCAGATTTACTGCTATCTGTTAACACAGTCACTGACAGTCTATAAACTGAAACTATTACTGTTTTTTAGTCCAATTATTGCTGTTCTCCTTAGTTTGAGTCTACCAAGTGAGTTCATGGCTCAGATGTGTGACATGGATCAGTGATTGTGCTGTGTGTGTGTGTGTGTGTGTGTGTGTGTGTGTGTGTGTGTGTGTGTGTGTGTGTGTGTGTGTGTGTCTATGCCTCTGTGTTTATTTTAGCTGAAATGTTTGGTGGCCTGCTTGCTGTACTGTGCGTGAATATTGCTGATCTCTGGCTGCATTTTATTTTGAATTGAAGCTTTTCATTTTAAGTTTGATCACTTCTATTTTATATTTTATTCTTGTATTACATTGTTTTGTTTTCTGTTCTGTTGGAGTTTTAGTCTTGGCTAGGGTCAGTTAAAAAAGTTAGCAAAGAATTCCTTTGCAAACAGTGAATAACATCATTTAATTAGTGGGAGGAGATGAGAAACAACATTGCTCTTTTAGTTAGAAATATCTCTGTTTAGCTGAAGTGTTTGTTTGGTGGCCTGCTTGCTGTACTCTGCCTGAATATTGTTGATCTCTGGCTGTATTTGGTGTCTTTTGAGTTGCCTGCCTGTACTATTAATCAGATTTTGGACACTCCTTCTAGTCCCATCTCATCAGCTCATTTGGGAAGGTCAAGTTCCTTAGTTTCTCAGCCTATAAAATTATCTTCTGTTTCCTCCCTTCCCACTTAACCTAAAAAATTGCACTTTATTCAGCTGCTTTTACTGTATTTGTGTTTCTTCCTACTTTATTTTGCTTTTGCTTCTTGTTCTTAAGTGTTCAATTGCATTTATTATACTGCGCTTATTATTGCTTGTTAGTAGCCTGATTAAATTGTAACTGTTATTCTATGCCTTTTGGTTTAAACATTTGGGCTTCAGGTCAGTTGTTTTACATTAGGAAGGTTTTTGATTTACAGTCTTGTGGGAGGAGAAGGCATCTTTTGCCCTGGGAATTGCTGGTTAAAGGCTTATAGTACCTGCTTATTTGAACAGTTTTTTTTTTTCTGAAATCAGCGTACTTTCTTTCCTGTAGCATAGACTAGATACAGACCTGCTGAATCTATATCTCTTTGTATAACTTCAGCACTAAACCACAACATCTTTTTTTGGAGTGGGTTACCCTGCACCCTAGTGGCAGGAGTATGCAGTTAGAACTCATCTGATTGAATGTTGCTGGAACAGGGCTCAGTTTTGAGCTTTTTTATTGGCTCATTTGTTTAAATCAGTTTACTATTGTTTATTACATAAGCAAATCCAAGCCATCTGTTGATCTCTGCAAAACTTAAGTAGAACTTTTCACTGCATATGCAATTTTGAACTGCATTTTTACCATATCACTGCTTATCTGAACTCTTTTTTTTTTAATTGTTGCACTCTGCTGTAGTATAGACTAGATTCAGACCTGCCAAATATAGTTCTGTTTGCATAACTCAAGCACTAAACCAGGCCATCCTTTATTGGAGAGGGTTCCCCAGCACCATAGTGGCAGGATTATGCAGTTAGAACTTATCTGGTTAAAGATTGCTGAAATCTGGTTCAGGTTTAAGCTATTTTATTGGTTATTTTTTTAAATCAATTTGCTCTCATTTGCTACATGAACAAATCCAAGCCATCTGCTGATATCTGCAAAACTTAAGTAGAATTTTTCACTGTATATTACACTTTTGAACTGCATTGTTACCACATCACTGTTTATTTGAACTGTTTGTTTTTTTGTTCTGAAATTGTTGCACTTTCTTTGCTGAAGCATAGTCTAGATTCTGACCTGCTGAATCTAGTTCTGTTTGTATAACTTGGGCACTAAACCAGGCCATCTTTTGTTGGTTAATTTTTTTAGACCAGGTTGTGCTCATTTGCTACACAGCACTGCATTTGTACATCACACACTGCCATGCACAGTGGGCACCATTGGTGGTTATAGACACAAACAATTTTGCCTGCAAATTTTCCATTAGTACTCTGCTGGTGCTCTGCTGGTGAGTTCTTGCGATTGTCCCTCACTGATAGGTGATACTTTCAGCGAAGCTTCTGAGGTACCAACACAAATCCTACCCACTAGCACTTTGTATTTTTTGTCTCCTGTCCTCTACTTTACTTGTCCTCTTCCTGTTTTCTGACCACATCAACTTACCTAACATTATGGATGGACAATTTCCCATAGTTGAAATAGCAAACAAACACCAACTGTACCACAGCTAGGAAGTTTATTATAAAACAGGTAAGCACTTTCAGGGATGTGCCCCTTCATCAGGCAACTCACAAAAATAATTCATTTCTTATATAGTGGAAGAACCTGCTATCAATTAAGTCTTAAAGCTACAATGGTTAAGGTGTTTACCTTACAGACACAACATGCAGGGTTTGATCCCCACATGGGACAACTGGCTAGGCTCAAAATGGCCCGCAAGGGCACCCAGCCCAGCACCAATCCATGAACCTGTATTAAAATTGCTAAAACCATGGTTGTGTCTGTAAGTTAAACACCTTAACCATTATGCCATTATTAACCATGACTCATATACATAATATGTGTTCTAATATTTATGAATTTTTGAACCAGATATATGCATATTCAAGATATACTAGAGTGGACCAGGTTAAAGCATTTGTATTTAACATTGTATCGTTAAGACTTAATTGATAGAAGGTGCTTCTACTATATAAGGAATTAATTGTTTTTCTGAGTTGTCTGATGAAGGGGCACATCCCTGAAAGTGCTTACCTGTTTTATAATAAACTTCCTAGCTGTGGCACATTTGGTGATTGTTTGCTACTTCAACTGTATTTATTTTACACCAGCTGTTTTATTAGTTGGTAGAGGATTTCTCTGTTTCGCGTTCTACAATTTCCCATAGTTGCTCCAGCCAGCCTGGTCAACTTAGGCATCTTGAGGCAATGTAGCAGTTGGTTCATGTACATTGACAACCCACTTCTTCTAGTCCACACAAATTCATTATGTGAAAGATAGCTTAATTTTGTTTCTTAGAACTAGCCAGTTTTTTGTTTCAGCACTTGTTCAGAACTTATTGTAAGCACTAAATAAGCTACAAATTACTACAGCACTCAACTTACCTCACTGTCTAGAGGAAAACAGTTTCTAGTACTTAACAAATAAGTACCTATCCAGGCATGTCTAAGGGTCAGTCCCCGGTGTTTTCTCCTGTCTACCTGATGAATCTGGGCATCTTGGGGCAATGCAGTAATTGCCTCATGTACACAGACAACCCTCTCCTCCTACCACCCTACACTACAACCTGTGAGAGATGCACTTATATAGCCAAACTGGAAGCAAAGCCCTCTTCACCCAAGACTGGACTAGACAGTCAAGAGGAGAAGGTAAACAATTGCACCACACCACACTCAGTACATAGTCCCTCAAAACCTACACCACCAAAACACACACATAGAAACACAAAACACACACCTACATTTGCGGAGGCTCTCAGTAAAAACCTGCCTAAGCAACAGGGACCTCCAAAGCAGAAATACAAGCAACCTCCACCCCCCAACACAACCCAAATGACACATAGCCCAAAAACTCAGTCTGCCACTCAACCACAGCCCATAAGGCATAACAACGTACCCAACACTCTAGTCATAGGTGACTCTATAGTCAGGCACACTGATGTTCCACTCACCAGGCTAAACAAGGAGAAAGTTACTGTCAGCTGCCTGTTGGGTGCCAGGATCTGCCACATAACACATGCACTCAGGTCACTCCACAACAAGTACAAATATGACTCTGTCATTGTCCATGTTGGTGTGAATGACCTGAGATGTACCTCCTTGGACTACATGAAAAGGGACATGGAGGAGCTGTCCGATCTTGTAGCCCAGGCAGGTATGACCCTAGCCCTGAGTAGCATCCTGCCATCACCCAGAATGATACCACAGTACAAGGACAAAATGATTGACTTCAACAATTGGCTAAGCTTCTGGTGTCATTCTAAGGGGATCCAGTATCTGTCTGCCTTGGATGACATGATCGACAAACCACGATGCTTTGCCAGAGATGGCCTGCACCTGTTGCTCCTGGGATTCCGGATACTGGCTAAGGCTCTAGCCACCCCTATAGTGCCTTTTTTAGGCAAGGTTCAAATGACAAATTCGCCACCCTAACAGGCACAGGCAAGAAGAATCTGAGGGTATTTCTACTTAATGCTAGAACTCTAAACCTCAAAATGCACTCTCTCGAGGCACTCCTTAAAATGGAGAACATCGACATCTGTGCAGTGACAGAGACCTGGTTCAAGGCTCCAGAGAGTACCCCTGCATTACCAGGCTATAATTCATACCACACCTTTCGGCCACCTAACCTGGACTGAAACACTAAAGGTGGAGGCGTGTCCATATTCATTAAGGATATCAACACCTCCAGGCTAGTTGCTCAGCATAATGCATCCGAGATTATCCAAGTGCAACTAACCCTGGGCAAGACCGCAATCCAAATTGTAGCTTGCTACAGATCCCCACCATGCCCCAGGATTCCCACTCCTCATTTCTTAATACACTGGAAAATATTAGGGTACAACCTAACACCCTAATAATGGGTGATTTCAACTACCCTACCATTAACTGGGAAAACTACTCATGTACCAACTCTTGTGCTCAACGTTTTCTGGAATTCATAAATTCCAATGCCATGGATCAACTTATCCACACCCCCACTAGGGGCAGCAATATCCTAGACCTGGTTATTACCAACATGGGCAACCAGTGCTCCACACCAGAGGTCAATTCCTCATTGGTCAGATCCAACCATAAGCTAATCACCCTAGACATTCACATCCCTCCCCCACCCCCCATTAGGGAAACCACAGTAAAAAATGTATCCAAAGCCAACTTCACGCTTCTTAAGACAGAAGTGGCAAACTTCTATGGACAATAGAGGTATGACTGCTGAATCCTACACAAATGCACTTTATAAGCACTTACATGAGTGCATGGATCGTGCAATCCCTAACAGAACCAAGATGCTATCCTCCAAAAAAAGGAAGCCAATCTGGTGGTCCCCTGCCATAAACAAACTTTACAACAGAAGAAAGAAACTGTTGCAAAAAGAGTAAAATCCCATGATTGGAGAAACTCCCTGGTCAGCTTCAGTAAGAAGCTGAGTTCCCTCATAAAATCCTCCAAAGCTAGTTATGAAAACATAATTGCCACTGACTCTAAAGACAACCACAAAGCATTCTATAGCTATGTCAAGAATCTCAATGGCAACACTCAGATCTGCTCAGAGTTACAGTGCAATGGCACTAAATATACAGAACCAACGGATATTGCCAACATCCTGGCAGATAGGTTCAGTGCTAACCTTACCCCTCTGTCATCCCCTAAAGGGCCCATGTCTATACCAGAAGAATGCAAAGTTCCTGTAATCATGGCTGCACAGGTAAAAAACACACTATCCAATGCCAAGAATACAGCATCCATGGGACTTGATGACATCCCAGGCTGTGTTCTACATGAACTACAGAACGAACTGGCACCCCACCTAAGTACCATGTTCAATCATAGCCTCACCTCAGGCTATGTGCCCACTGAATGGCGCACAGCAACAGTTATCCCACTCCACAAAGGGGAGCCATGACAGACCCCGGAAACTACCGCCCCATTAGCCTAATGAGCCTGGTCTGCAAGGCTATGGAGCATATCATCATGGAACTTATAAACAATGACATTGGTAATCTCCAAACTCAGGACCCCACCCAGTTCGGGTTTGTAAAAGGCAGATCATGTCTCCTAAACCTGATAGACTTCTTTGAAGCAGTCACCAAAGCCGTAGATGAGGGTAAGGTGGTTCACACAGCCTATCTAGATCTCACCAAGGCTTTTGACACCATCCCCCACTCTGGAATTATAGATAAACTCACTAAACTAGGTATATATCTCTATGTCATAAGATGGGTTGCCAACTGGCTCACTGACAGATCCCACACTGTGAAAGTAGCAGACTCCAAATCCAGCTTCAGACCAGTGACAAGTGGAGTACCACAGGGTTCAGTCCTGGGTCCTCTCCTGTTTGGTATCTACTTCTCTGAAGTACAGGCCAACACAGAAGGTCTTTGGCTAATGAAGTTCGCAGATGACTGCAAACTAGGAGCCATAATCAAAACTCCAAAAGATGTGGACATCCTACAAAAGGGCCTTGCTGAGACAGATGCCTGGTGTCAAAGCCATGGCCTCAAGCTCAGTGCCAAAAAGTGCATTGTCATTCCTTTTGGTAAAAACTCAGTACCCATGAACTATCACATAGGTGGTAGTCTACTTAACACCGAAAGTGTGATAAGAGACCTTGGGACACAGGTGGACAGTAGTCTCTCCTTTGATAATCACATCACCACAGTAGTCAGGAAATCCTTCTATGTGGCACACCTCATCACAAAAGATTTCTCATCCAGGAAAAAAGAGGTCATTGTTCCCCTCTACTCATCACTCATTAGACCCATTATAGAGTACAATGCCCCTTTTGGTATGTACCTCACAAGACATCTACAACAACTGGAAAGGCCACAGAAATACCTCACAAAGAGGATTACAGGCCTCAAAGAGATGCCCTATGCAGACCGTCTCAAAAAACTGCAGCTTTACTCCATTGCATATCGCCTACTCAGAGGCGATCTCTGCCTAACACACAAAGCTATGTCAAACCCAGAGCTTTTAGACATGCTCCACTTAAAGAAATCCCAATCCCTATGAGCTACATGCTCTAGGGACCTAAACCTTGTCACCACAATAAACAGAACATGTGGAGGGATAGATTCCTATCCCAGAGACTTCCCATACTCTGGAACAAACTACTTATCTATATCAAACAAAGCTCCTCATTAGCACTGTTCAAGAAAAATCTTGATGATTGGATGGGAGATAGGAAATTCACCCCGGGGATCACTTCTGTGGCTCTGCTCAACAGTGGCACAGGAAATTAATTTTCTTGGGTGGCGAAAGCCAGGGTACCTTTGGCTAGGCTTATATAGGCCCTAGGGCCAATAGCCTAGTACCTACCTATGAACCTATGAACCTATGGATTTATATCAAGAACCTAGAATCCAGGCTCTGTTGCTCACCAGTCAGTCCATCTGATGCTAAGTAGGTTGTCAGCATGCACACCTCACCTCCTGCACCTACCAAGCCAACAACACATAAACCTACATATGCAGAGGTCCTTACAAGAAGCTTACCTAAACATCGGAGTCATTCCAAACACAAACATAAGCACACTTCACATAATACATCCGCTACAGAACATAGTAAGCATAATATATCACACACCAGTGTCTCACCAGTCATGCCCCTAAGGCATAACACAAAAACAAGCATCTTAGTAATAGGCAACTCACTTGTGAAACACACAGATTTCCCTCTCACCAGGCTGGATAAGGAAAAGGTCATGGTCATCTGTCTGTCAGGTGTCAGGATCCACCACATCACACACATACTCAAGTCTGTCAACAACAGGCACTGTTATAACTCTGTCATAGTCCATGTTGGTGTGAATAACTTGAGACATACCTCACTGGACTATATGAAGAGAGACATGACTGAACTCTCGGATTATGTGACTCAAGCAGGTATGTCCCTAGCCTTAAGCAAAACTTTACCTTTGCCTAGTATGACACCTAAATACAAACAAAAAAAGATTGAATTCAACAATAGCTTAGTTTATGGTGTCATTCAAAGGGGATCCAGTATCTGTCAGCCTGGGATGACACTGTCAACAGAACTCAATACTTTGCTCCTGATGGGTTTCATCTGTCACCCCTGCGATTTTGGTTACTGGTTAAGGCTCTTGCCATCCCCATAGTGCCTTTTTTTAGGCAATGTCAAAAGAATAAAATTCCCAATGTAAAAATATTTATTATTTTATTTTATTTGACATTTGTTGACCGGGTTGGTCCAACTGAGCCAGTGGCCCATTTTCAGTGGAGACCAGAGGAGAAAAGCTCCAATACATCGAAATACAGTATGACAAGCATATTTTAACTACAACACAATCTTAGAGGTCTTATTTACTAAAAACAGTAAAATAGCAAATGGAAGCTATAGTACATAAAGTGATTAAAAAAAAGGTCAATACACAGCTATAATACCATTACAGAGGTGACATATTTTGAATATTTCAAACATGTTTAAAAGGTATAGCACACATCTTAGCAGTCTTATGAAGTACTAAAAACAAATAGAAAATAAATTACCTAAAGCAAATAGAAAAAATCAATAAACATCTATATTACAAGTACAGAGAAGGCATTTGAAGTAGTAATGATATATTTATATGTGATGAAGTGGTTAAGCATATTGGTCTAAAGCGTAGTATAACTAAGTGTTAATAAGGAAGAATAGGAAATAATGGAGTGAGGTGACTGTGTAATAAAATAGTGTTGTGTGTTAGTGAGAGAAAAATTAGGTAGGGCCTTGACAGGAGGAAGACTTCGAGTTAAATAGGAGTAGTCTAAGTTCCTTTTTGAAGTGACTAGGGTGGTGGATGAATCTTATGGCTAGGGGGAGTTTGTTAAAGGATTGGCCTACAGAGCATTTATACAGTAATTTCCCAATATTTTTCTTATGTTTATAAATATTGAGGAGTTGGTGATTGGAAGTACGGAGGGAATGAGTAGAGGTATAATATGAAACAAGGGAGCAGAGAGAAGGGCAGGAAGATGGTTTATATAGTATTGAGTGTGTGATTTGAAATTGTAATAGTAGGAGTTGTTGGGGGAGTTCCAGCCATAGAAGAAAGATGAGTGCAGAGCAGTGATGAGAGTTGTGTGGTGTGTTAGTGACAATTCTAGCAATTTTGTGTTATGTTTATTGGAGTTTAGTTAAGACTGCAGATTTCAAGTTAGTAAGGATTGGAGCGGCATAAAGAAGGGAGGGGAGAAGGAGAGCCTAAGCTAGGGAGAGTCTAGAGTTAGAGGTAAGAAATTTTCAATTTCAATATAGTAGACCAAGTGTTTAGTGTTTTTGTTAATATTTTGGAGGCTATGCAAGTTGAATTTAAGTTAGTCGTCTATGATAGTACCTAAGAGCTTAGTGTGGGGGTCAGGTTTAATAGTGGTTGTGTCAGTGGATCTGATGACAAAAGCTGATTTGTGTTGAGAGAGAGAGAATGTGGGAGAAACAGCAGGAGTTTAGTTTTTATTGTATTTAAGATGAGATGATTATCAGACAGTCACTTTTCGATGGATAGGAAAGAGGCCTGGGTAAGAGCATGGAGGTCAGAGATATTGTAAGCAATGGAGATGAGTGCAGAGTCATCTGCATATTGAATAAGGTAGAATTGTCTGCAGGAGGTATGGAGATCATTGGTGAAAATATTGAACAGGAGGGGTCCCAGGATAGAATCCTGGGATACTCCAGATGTAATAGGTAAGAAGCAGGGTTGCCAGATTTCCAGCACCCCAGGTAGGGACAAAAAAAAAGAAGGTCTCTCACAGCAAGTGAAGACCAAAAAAAATGGCAACTGAAGACCAAAAAAAAAAAAAGGTCTTTAATGCGGAACAGAGTTCCACATTAAAGAACTGAGCTCACTCAGTAGCTCTGCACCTCTGCACTAAACACGGAGCTTCTCGTGTTTAATGCATTGCAGTTCTGCATTCAACACAAGTAGCTCCGTGTTTAGCGATTTTTGATTGGCCCATATGCCAGGTATACGGGACAATCAAAAAAAAAAAACAAACAAAGCGGAGGCTGGCCGGGATTTAAACCGACAGGGCGGGACTCGGGATCAGGCTGCTGATCTCGGGACAGTCCCGCCCAAATAGGGACGTCTGGCAACCCTGGTAAGAAGGAGGAGCAGAAAGAGAACCATCTGACAGATTGCTGCCTATTGGTAAGGTAACTGGTAAACCAGCCAAGGGAGGGACCAGAGAGATTGAGATCAGCAAGTTTAAATAAAAGTATAGAGTGAGAAACAGTATCAAAAGCTTTGGAGAGGTTGAGGAAAAGACAGGATACAAGCTGATTATTGTCTCTGGGTTCAGCTACAGTGTGTGTGTAAAAGATAAGAGTGCAGTGGAAGTGCTGTGGTTTGGCCAGAAGCCGGGTTAAGTGGGTGTTAGAAGTTTTTTCTGGAGGTGAAAATTGAGTAGCTGAGTATGAATGCATTTTTCAAGAATTTTAGAGAGAGGGAAAAGTATGCCTATGGGTCTATAATTAGATGGGTCGGTAGAATTCCCACCTTTATGTAAAGGGATGGTAAAGAAGGCTTACCATATGTCTGCTACTGTGACTTTCTGAATGGATCTATTGAGTAGCAGGGATACTGGGTAAGCTATGGATTCAGCTGCTAGCTTTAGGAAGACAGGAGAAAGGTTATCTCTGGAAGGAGAGCAGGGCTTGAGCTTGAGAAGGAGTGATTTAATGTAAGAAGTGGAAACAGGTTTAAGGTAAAAAAGGTTTTTGTTGTCTGGGTTGGAATAGGGGTGAGAGGGATAAGAGTTGTGGCTGGTGTGAGTGAGTTTTGGGATAGTATCAAAGAAGTAATTGTTGAGAAGGGTGGTGGTTCTAGTGCAGTATTGTTAGGGAAAGGGGAAGGAGTGGAAGGGCTACCAGGATGGAGGATTTTGTTAAGGGTGGACCACAATTTTCATGGATTGGATTTACTGTTGATTTGGGGAGAGTTGTAGTAGGATTTTTTTTATCTTTGTTGATTTGTTTCTTGAAATGGTTCTTGAGTTCTTTGTATGTTTGGAGCAAGGAAGGGGTTTTGATTTTGGCCCAGGCTTTCCAGACACTCTCTCTTTTGTGCATAAGAGCCCTCTAAAAACAACCTCAAAGTTATGCTGCTAAACACCGGAAGTCTAAACTAGAAACTGCACTCACTTGAAGAAGTCCTTACCCTGTAAGATGCTCATATTTGTGCAGTCACTGACACCTGGTTTATGGTTGTGGAGGGCATCCCAACTTACCAGGTTACATTTCCTTGCACATGTTCAGACCACAGACTGAAGGCATGAGAACTAAAGGATGTGGTGTACCAATATTCATTAAAGATAAATACACCTCTAGACTGGTTAAATGTCTCGAGGCCCGGGTTAACAACGACCACCACCAGTACTGTTAGCCAACAGGGTGCTGGCGGAAATTGGGCTACTCTTGGCTGAAGGAGAAGAGGAGGGTGAAGGCATGCCCAAAGGCAGGAAGAAAGGAGGAAGGCTAGGAGTGTAGCAGTGAGGGTAGGAACTTTGAATGTTGGCAGTATGACTGGTATAGGAAGAGAGCTAGCTGATATGATGGAGAGAAGGAAGGTTGATATATTGTGCGTGCAAGAGACCAGATGGAAGAGAAGTAAGGCCAGGTGTTTAGAAAACGGGTTCAAATTGTTCTATCATGGTGTGGATGGCAGGAGAAATGGGGTAGAGGTTATACTAAAGGAACAATATGCCAAGAGTGTTTTAGACATGAAGAGAGTGTCTGACAGAGTGATGTTTATGAAGCTTGAAATTGATGGTGTAATGATGAATGCTGTTAGTGCATAGGCTCCACAAGTTGGGTGTGCGATGGATGAGAAAGAGAAATTTTGGAGTGAGTTGGGTGAAGTTGTGGTGAGTGTACCCAAGGGTGAGAGACTAGTGATTGGAGCAGACTTTAATGGGCATGTTGGTGAAGTGAACAGAGGGGATGAGGAAGTGATGGGTAGGTATGGTGATAACGAGAGGAATGCAGAAGGTCAGATGATTGTGGATTTTGTAAAAAGGATGGACATGGCTGTGGTGAATACGTATTTTAAGAAGAGGGAGGAGCATAGGTTGACGTACAAGAGTGGAAGAAGATGCACACAGGTGGATTATATCCTATGTAGGAGGGCCAGTCTGAAGGAGATTGGAGACTGTAAAGTGGTGGCAGGGGAAAGTGTAGTTAAGCAGCATAGAATGGTGGTCTGTAGGATGACGTTGGTGATCAAGAAGAGGAGGAGTGTGAAAGCAGTGCCAAGGATTAAATGGTGGAAGTTAAAAAAGGGTGATTGTGAAGTGGAGTTTAGGGAAGAGTTAAGACAGGCACTGGGAGGCAGTGGAGAGTTACCGAATAGCTGGGTAACTACAGCAGAACTAGTAAGGGAGACTGCTAGAACGGTGCTTGGTGTGACATCTGGACAGAGGAAGGAGGACAAGGAGACCTGGTGGTGGAATGAGGAAGTACAGCAGAGTATACAGAGGAAGAGGCTGGTGAAGAAGAAGTGGGATTGTCAAAGAGATGAAGAAAGTAGACATGAGTATAAGGAGATGAGGCACATGGCAAAGAGAGAGGTGGCGAAAGCTAAGGATAAGGCGTATGGAGAGTTGTATGAGAGATTGGACACTAAACAGGGAGAAAAAGACCTGTACCGATTGGCCAGACAGAGGGACAGAGCTGGGAAAGATGTGCAGCAAGTAAGGATGATAAAGGATAGTGAGGGAAAGGTACTCACAAGAGAGGAGAGTGTGTTGAGTAGATGGAAAGAGTATTTTGAGAGGCTGATGAATGAAGAGAATGAGAGAGAGAAGGTTGGATGATGTGGGGATAGTGAATCAGGAAGTGAAACAGATTAGCAAGGAGGAAGTAAGGACAGCTATGAAGAGGATGAAGAATGGAAAGGCTGTTGGCCCAGATGATATCCCAATGGAAGCATGGAGGTGCTTAGGAGAAATGGCAGTGGAATTTTTAACTAGATTGTTTAATGACATTTTGAAAAGTCAGAGGATGCTTGAGGAGTGGAGAAAAAGTGTTTTGGTACCTATCTTTAAGAATAAGGGTGATGTGCAGAGCTGCAGTAACTACAGAGGGATAACATTGATCAGTCACAGCCTGAAGTTATGGGAAAGAGTAGTAGAAGCTAGGTTAAGAAGAGAGGTGATGATTAGTGATCAGCAGTATGGTTTCATGCCAGGCTGGAGCACTGCAGATGCAATGTTTGCTCTGAGAGTGTTATTGGAGAAATACAGAGAAGGTCAGAAGGAGTTGCATTGTGTCTTTGTAGACTTGGAGAAAGCATATGACAGGGTGCTGAGAGAAGAGTTGTGGTATTGTATGAGGAAGTCTTGAGTGGCAGAGAAGTATGTAAGAGTGGTACAGGATATGTACGAGGGTAGTGTGACAGTGGTGAGGACTGCAGTGGGAGTGACAGATCCGTTTAAGGTGGAGGTGGGATTACATCAAGGATCAGCTCTGAGTCCTTTCTTATTTGCAGTGGTGATGGACAGGTTGACAGATGAGATCAGACAGGAGGCCCCGTGGACTATGATGTTTGCAGATGACATTGTGATCTGCAGTGAGAGTAGGAATCAGGTTGAGGAGACTCTGGAGAGGTGGAGATATGCTCTAGAGAGCAGAGGAATGAAGGTCAGCAGGGCTAAGACAGAATATATGTGTGTAAATGAGAGGGAGGGTAGAGGAATGGTGAGGATGCAGGAAGTAGAGTTGGTAAAGGTGGACAAGTTTAAGTACTTGGGATCAACAGTTCAGAGTAATGGTGAATGTGGAAGAGAGGTGAAGAAGAGAGTATAGGCAGGGTGGAATGGGTGGAGAAGAGTGTCAGGAGTGATTTGTGACAGACGGGTACCAGTAAGAGTGAAAGGGAAGATCTACAAGAGGGTAGTGAGACCAGCTATGTTATATGGGTTGGAGACAGTGGCATTGACAAAAAGGCAGGAGTCAGAGCTGGATATGGCAGAGTTAAATATGTTAAGATTTGCACTTGGTGTGACTAGGATGGATAGGATTAGGAATCAGTATATTAGAGGGTCAGCTCATGTTGGACAGTTTGGAGACAAAGCAAGAGAGACAAGATTGCGTTGGTTTGGACATGTGCTGAGGAAGGATGATGGGTATATTGGGAAAAAGATGCTAAGGATGGAGCTGCCAGGTAAGAGGAAAAGAGGAAGGCCTACAATAAGGTTTATGGACATGGTGAGAGAGGACATGCAGGCGGTTGGTTTGACAGAGCAAGATGCAGAGGATAGGAAGAAATGGAGATGATCCACTGTGGCGACCCCTAATGGGAAAAGCCGAAAGATAATGATGATAAGACTGGTTAAATGGCTCGATTCCTTGAATTACTTCAGGTGCAATTGACTGTGGATAAGACCTCTCTTCAGGTCATTGTCAGCTATAGGACCCCCTCCATGAATCAGGACATCCACTCAGTCTATTTGGATCTACTTGAGTCAATCAAGATACAACCAAACACCCTGGTTTTGACTGACTTTAATTACCTGTCCATAGACTGGGTAAATTATACCTGTTTTAACTCACTTGCCCAAAGGTTCCTGCACTTTGTTAACTCCAATGCCTTGGACCAGCTGGTTGACATACCCACAAAAAGCTCAAACATCCTGGACCTGGTGCTCACCAACATTGGAGACTGTTACAACACCCCCAGTGTGTGTCCATCTCTAGTGAAATCTGACCACAAATCAGTCTTGCTAGAAGTAACTATAATACAAGACCCCCCCCCCCAGCAACAACTAGACTAAAAAACTTCTCCAAGGCCAATTACAACCTCTTACAGACACCTATGCTGAGTTATACAAAATACTTTATACTAGCACCTCTACAATTGCATTGACTCTGCCGTACCTGATAGAAACAAAGCAAGATCTTCAAGAAAAAACAAACCTGCCTGGTGGACAACTTCCATTAATAGGCTATACAATAGGAGAAAGAAACTGCTGTCTAAGATCAGGAAGGAAAAGTCTCAAAACTGGAAACACTCCCTCCTAAACTTAATCAAAAAAATAAGACTCCTAGTGAAGTCCTGCAAAGCTGACTACAAATCCAAATTAGCTTCCCTAACTAAGGATAACCACAAGGCATTATTTAGTTACATCTGTAACCTCAAAGATAAGGTCCAGATTTGCACTGAACTTGTAGTTAATGGTACTGCATATATAGAACCTGTGGGTATAGCAAACCTGCTGGCTGATAGGTTCAGTGAAAACTTCACTCCCCTGTCCCCACCACATATACCCCAAAGCATCCCAAATACCTGTCCCCACCTAGTACCTCCAAGGAGCAGGTCATAAGTGGGATTGTCAAAGAGATGAAGAAAGTAGACATGAGTATAAGGAGATGAGGCACATGGCAAAGAGAGAGGTGGCGAAAGCTAAGGATAAGGTGTATGGAGACTTGTATGAGAGATTGGACACTAAAGAGGGAGAAAAGGACCTGTACTGATTGGCTAGACAGAGGGACAGAGCTGGGAAAGATGTGCAGCAAGTAAGGGTGATAAAGGATAGTGAGGGAAAGGTACTCACAAGAGAGGAGAATGTGTTGAGTAGATGGAAAGAGTATTTTGAGAGGCTGATGAATGAAGAGAATGAGAGAGAGAGAAGGTTGGATGATGTGGGGATAGTGAATCAGGAAGTGAAACAGATTAGCAAGGAGGAAGTAAGGACAGCTATGAAGTGGATGAAGAATGGAAAGGCTGTTGGCCCAGATGTCATCCCAATGGAAGCATGGAGGTGCTTAGGAGAAATGGCAGTGGAATTTTTAACTAGATTGTTTAATGAAATTTTGGAAAGTCAGAGGATGCCTGAGGAGTGGAGAAAAAGTGTTTTGGTACCTATCTTTAAGAATAAGGGTGATGTGTAGAGCTGCAGTAACTACAGAGGGATAAAACTAATCAGTCACAGCATGAAGTTATGGGAAAGAGTAGTAGAAGCTAGGTTAAGAAGGGAGGTGATGATTAGTGATCAGCAGTATGGTTTCATGCCAGGCAAGAGCACTACAGATGCAATGTTTGCTCTGAGAGTGTTATTGGAGAAATACAGAGAAGGTCAGAAGGAGTTGCATTGTGTCTTTGTAGACTTGGAGAAAGCATATGACAGGGTGCTGAGAGAAGCGTTGTGGTATTGTATGAGGAAGTCGTGAGTGGTAGAGAAGTATGTAAGAGTGGTACAGGATATGTACGAGGGTAGTGTGACAGTGGTGAGGACTGCAGTGGGAGTGACAGATCCATTTAAGGTGGAGGTGGGATTACATCAAGGATCAGCTCTGAGTCCTTTCTTATTTGCAGTGGTGATGGACAGGTTGACAGACGAGATCAGACAGGAGGCCCCGTGGACTATGATGTTTGCAGATGACATTGTGATCTGTAGTGAGAGTAGGAATCAGGTTGAGGAGACTCTGGAGAGGTGGAGATATGCTCTAGAGAGCAGAGGAATGAAGGTCAGCAGGGCTAAGACAGAATATATGTGTGTAAATGAGAGGGAGGGTAGAGGAATGGTGAGGATGCAGGGAGTAGAGTTGGTAAAGGTGGGCGAGTTTAAGTACTTGGGATCAACAGTTCAGAGTAATGGTGAATGTGAAAGAGAGGTGAAGAAGAGAGTACAGGCAGGGTGGAATGGGTGGAGAAGAGTGTCAGGAGTGATTTGTGACAGACGGGTACCAGTAAGAGTGAAAGGGAAGGTCTACAAGAGGGTAGTGAGACCAGCTATGTTATATGGGTTGGAGACAGTGGCATTGACAAAAAGGCAGGAGTCAGAGCTGGATGTGGCAGAGTTAAAGATGTTAAGATTTGCACTCGGTGTGACTAGGATGGATAGGATTAGGAATCAGTATATTAGAGTGTCAGCTCATGTTGGACAGTTTGGAGAAAAAGCAAGAGAGAAGAGATTGCGTTGGTTTGGACATGTGCTGAGGAGGGATGATGGGTATATTGGGAAAAAGATGCTAAGGATGGAGCTGCCAGGTAAGAGGAAAAGAGGAAGGCCTAAGATAAGGTTTATGGACGTGGTGAGAGAGGACATGCAGGCGGTTGGTTTGACAGAGCAAGATGCAGAGGATAGGAAGAAATGAAAAGAGATGATCCGCTGTGGCGACCCCTAATGGGAAAAGCCGAAAGATGATGATGATGAGACTGGTTAAATGGCTCAATTCCTTGAATTACTTCAGATGCAATTGACTGTGGATAACACCTCTCTTCAGGTCATTGTCAGCTATAGGATCCCCTCCATGAATCAGGACATCCACTCAATCTATTTGGATCTACTTGAGTCAATCAAGATACAACCAAACACCCTGGTTTTGGCTGACTTTAATTACCTGTCCATAGACTGGTTAAATTATACCTGTTTTAACTCACTTGCCCAAAGGTTCCTGGACTTTGTTAACTCCAATGCCCTGGACCAGCTGGTTGACATACCCACAAAAAGCTCAAACATCCTGGACCTGGTGCTCACCAACATTGGAGACTGTTACAACACCCCCAGTGTGTGGCCATCCCTAGTGAAATCTGACCACAAATCAGTCTTGCTAGAAGTAACTTTAACACAAGACCCCCCCCCCCTTAGCAACAACTAGACTAAAAAACTTCTCCAACGCCAATTACAACCTCTTACAGACACCTATGCTGAGTTATACACCAATACTTTATACTCGAACCTCTACAATTGCATTGACTCTGCCGTACCTGATAGAAGCAAAGCAAGATTTTCAAGAAAAAACAAACCTGCCTGGTTGACAACTGCCATTAATAGGCTATACAATAGGAGAAAGAAACTGCTGTCTAAGATCAGGAAGGAAAAGTCTCAAAACTGGAAACACTCCCTCCTAAACTTAAGCAAACAAATAAGACTCCTAGTGAAGTCCTGCAAAGCTGACTACAAATCCAAATTAGCTTCCCTAACTAAGGATAACCACAAGGCATTATTTAGTTACATCCGTAACTCAAAGATAAGGTCCAGATTTGCACTGAACTTGTAGTTAATGGTACTGCATATATAGAACCTGTGGTTATAGCAAACCTGCTGGCTGATAGGTTCAGTGAAAACTTCACTCCCCTGTCCCCACCACATATACCCCAAAGCATCCCAAACACCTGTCCCCACCTAGTACCTCCAAGGAGCAGGTCTTAAATGCCCTCTCCACACCAGAAACACACCCTCTATGGGACCTGACAACATCCTGGGCTGTGTTCTACATGGGTTAAAACTGGAATTAGCATCAATGTTGAGCACACTTTTCAATCATAGCCTAAGGACTGGCTTCATCCCAGTGGAATGGAAAACAGCTACCGTCATCACTTTGCACAAAGGTGGTGCATCCACAGACCCTCGGAACTATAGACCCATTAACCTGACCAGCCTTATCTGCAAGGCCATGGAATGAATCATCATAGACCTTATTAACAAAGATATAGTAAATCTCCAAATGCTTGACCCCCACCCAGTTTGGTCTTGTCAAGGGGAGATCATGCCTGTTAAACTTGGTGGACTTCTTTGAGACAGTCGCCAAAGCCCTAGACAAGGACAAATCTGTGCATATTTTATATTTTAGATGCAGTCATAACATTTGCATTGACAAGTGAATTTTATATGGAATGCAGCTTTAAGAATCTCAGGAATTGATGTCATGGTTACATATGCTATTTAAACTTGTGTGAACGAATGAATGGTTGATGTCTGAAGAAGTTTACTGATTGTAGTAGATGACAATGCTAACAATAAACGTGTTTGTTGGAACTCTCATCATCTTTTTTTTTTGGATCAGTCCTGAGACCCCTACTGTTTAGAATCTACATCTCCTAAGTAAAGGCTAAAACTAAAGGATTGTGGCTGACAAAGTTTGCTGATGACTGCAAACTGGGAGCAATCATTGAAACCCCTAGTAATCTCAACATCCTGCAAGAAGGTCTCGTGCAGACTAATGACTGGTGCCAAAGTCATGGTCTTAAACTTAAATGTAAAATAATGCATTACCCACCCCCCCTTCAGCAAGGGTGATGTTCCTGCAAACTATGATATCAATAGCAGTACCCTAAGCACACAGTCAGAGGTGAGAGATCTGGGAACACAGATTGACAACAACCTTAATTTTGATCACCATGTCTCCACAGTGGTAAGAAGGGCATTTTATATTGCTCATTTCATAAGTAAGAGCATTGCCTCCAGAAAAAAAGAGGTTATAACCCCCTGTACCCTTCCCTCATCAAGCCAATAATAGAGTACAATGCTCCCTTTGTTATGTTCCTTTCCAAACACCTGCAACAATTGGAGAGACCACAAAGGTTCCTTACGAAGAAAATTCTGGGTCTTCAAGATCTGTCTTATGCAGACAGACTAAAATCATTGTCACTTTACTCTGTGCCATACAGACTGCACAGAGGCGACCTGTGCCTTGCATATAGAGCAATCTCTGACCTAGCTTTGATGGAAATGCTGCACATTCACAAGTCAAACGGCACACGGGTCACTTGCTCAAAGGGCCTTATACTGGTATGTGATAGCAACACAACTTGCTGGAGAGACAGATTTGTGTCATAGAAGTTGTCCCACCTTTGGAACAAGCTTCTGATTCAGATTAAAGAAAGTCCCTCATTGGCCCTATTTAAGTACAATTTGGATGATTAGATGGGTAACTGGAAATTCACCCCAGGGTTTCCACCTTTATCTGTCTTGGACAGGGGGAATAGGTGCCGATTTTAGAGTCTGCTTGAAACAGACACCCTTGGGAACACAGGTTGATTTTGGCTAGGCTTGTAAGGACTCTGGGACTATTAGCCTAGGAACCTGCTATGATCCTAAAATCGGATGTAATGAACAAAAAAGACCAAATACAAATGAAAATCCACGGGAACCTTGCCAAAGCAGTGCAAGAAACGTCCACAACAGGAGCAGTTGTCTTAATGCAATTTAATAAGTATACAAGCGTTTTCGCCGCAACCTCTGTCGCAGCTTCTTCAGAGTAAAAAAAGATCAGAGCAGTTACAAGTATTTAAAAGTTAAATGCAGGAAGTGATGTAAGGTAACATCCAAACTATTACGCGAGGTTACCAAAACCATACCTCGCGTTAACAAAAACAATGAAACATTCACTATTAATAGAATTATTTAAAGTAAATGGTAAAGTTACCATTAACATTTCCTGAACTAAAAAACTTTTTTTAAAAAACTATAAGTGCATAACATCATTTAAATATTAACTCCTAGCATGTAATTAAATAAAAAAAAGCATGCCTTAATTTTCAAAGTAATAAAAATGTTTAACAATTAAAATATATGTATATATCTCCATATAAATAATGCAATCCTGGAAACACTCACTCTAACATGTAATAAGAATACCAACGTTAGTGTAAGTGTAAAGTCCGGGTAAAAAACCAACACTTAAAAGAGGAGATGCATAAAAAACTCCTGAATAAAATTACTATAAAAAGTGTATTATACTTATATACAACCAGATGGTACATCATACAAGGTAAATGATTTAAGGTGAATAAATAAACTCTAGTCTAGAAAAGGTAGTATCCCAAATATCTATCTTAAGTAGCTCCTTAATTTCAGGACAGAAGAAATATTACAATTTTCATTGAGTCCTGGATGGCGAAAGGCATCAAGCCTCAATTGCCATTCCAGTTCCCGATTCTCAAGGAGTAATGAGAAAGGGCCCCCTCTTGTTTTTATAGGTACTTGATCTATGGCCATGAAATAGAAACTGTGGCCTGGATTGAAAACAACATGCTTGGCGAGCGCATTTTCGTGCTTTTTGTTTTTAATGGCATACATGTGTTCATAAACACGGTCACGGACTCTCTGGTCCGTTTTGCCAATATAAAAAGCAGGACAGCAATCGCACTGGGCAACATAAATTATGGACCTACTTTCACAATTCAGAGGGAAGTGGATGGAATATTTCCTATTCCTGATGGAAAAAGTTTCACCCACTTTAATTTTGTTGCACCCATTACAAAAGCCACAAGCGTCCATACCTTTCCTTTTATTGAATGTATAAGGTGTTAAATCTCGTATTCTGACTAGTATTGATACACTGTTGGTTAAATTGAAAGTTAATAAAACTAAAAAACTGGCCAGAGACAGACTTTCTTATAAGAATAACAATGCATATCCCAGACTAACTTATTCTACGACTAGACCTCCCCCTGCTAGTAATACTCCGGTTTTACCCGAACCTGAGGATGACCTTGCAGGAGCTCCTGGTGCAACAGGGGATGACTTCTCTGAGGTCACAGATGTAGGTCCTAGACGTAGTAATAGAATAAAAGGTCTGACTAACAACAATGCTGGTTATAACAATTCAAAAGGGAATAAGGGCCATAACAACAATTTTTTAGGACAGCGAAACAATCGCACTTTTACCAACAGGAAGAGGAATCGGAACAATTAAATCCGAATCCCTTTGGACCAATGAGAACAGACATGGATGTTAATGAGGTTTTAAACCACTCCCATGGTGACCAACCTTATCCAATAGTCATCACAAATAAAAAAGGTGACTTCAAAATTTATAATTTTTCGGAGGTCCTTTTGGATGAGGAACTGGTAGAACTTTTAGCTTACGGAAACACTTTTGTCCCTAGTAGACACAGTAGCATTTCAAAGGACATCATTGACCTTAAATGCTTCGTCCGTAAGCTTAATTTAAAACTCTTGTTTAATAATGACCTCCCTGAGATTAGTGGGACTTTGAAACTACCTAGTGCCTTTAATCCCCCTTTGCATCCTCTACTCCATTTATTTGAGAGTGTATGTGAAGTTGATTTTAGGCACCAATTCCCGAACTCATATAAAACATCTTATGCAAGTGACTTCAATACTACTAAAGAACAATTACTACTTTTGGACCACCTCTGTAGATCATCGGTTAGACTTATCAAACCTGATAAGGGCGGTGGTTTAGTATTATTTGGTGATAGTATGTATAAAGAGAAAATGTTGTCTGTATTGACATCTCCTGCATACACGGTATCATCTATCAATGAAGTCAATACAGCTCATCATAGGATTAGGGGTTATTTCCGTGACTTCTTTTTGGAGGGTAAAATTGACATTGACACATACAATTACATTGACATCACTTTACCCAAAACTCCTGTGATGTTCGGCATTCCCAAGATCCATAAGGACATCAAGAATCCACCAATGAGAGCCCTTATAGATGGTAGGTCATCTATGACGTACCCTTGTGCTAAACTCATCGATAAGATTCTATCAAAGTATATAAAATTCATTCCAAGTGTATGTAAAGACTCTTGGTCGTTTTTGGAGGGTATTAATAACTTACCATTCGATAATGAGTGTAACTTCCTGACAATCGATGTGGTGGACTTATATACGTCCATCCCACACCAGGAAGCCACTGAATGGATTGGCCTCCTTTCATCTGAGTTTGGGGCCCCGAAGGTTGAAGTGGATCTTGTGACCGAACTCCTAGAAATAGTCCTTACATCTAATTTTTTCATCTTCGATAAGGACTATTTCCTTCAAAAACAGGGGGTAGCTATGGGCTCCCCTTGTGGAGTTAGTGTTGCCAACTTTTTTATGGGCTTTTGGGAGAAGAAATTCTTATATTCAGATCCTCAATTGATGTGTCTTGTCAAATATTATACCCGATTCCTGGATGACATGTTTTTCATGTTTAAAGGGAGTAACCTTGATGCAGCTGTTTTTGTTAATTCTTTGAATGAAACAACAGAGTTTCTAAATTCACATCTAAATTCTCTTTTTTTGAGATTGATTACCTTGATGTGAAACTTGTTAAGGATGTAAACACTAAAGTTTTCATTTCAAGAGTCTACAGGAAGCCTACTTACTGCAATTCTCTGCTCCACTACACTAGCCATCACCTGTACCAACAAAAACGGTCAATAGTAAAGGGCCAGCTAGTTAGAGCGGTAAGAATGTGCAGCACTGTCATGGACTTTTGGTCTGAATGTGCCCTTTTGAAGGAAATGTTCACCAATCGTGGCTATCCTGTACGACTCTTGGATGAACTAATTTTAGAGGTTGATTCCAAAAGGGCCAATGGGTTTTATAAACCATTATTGAGCCAATCACATATCTCTCCTTTTAGGTTACTTCATTCCGAAACGCCATCTGTTCCAGGAGGAGAACTTGACACAAATGTTGGTTCATCCACCATAGGAGAGAGACGTGATTTCCCTCTAAGCTTTGTTACAACTTTCAGTTTGAATTCCAATACCATTCTATCTATAATACGAAAAAATTGGCATTTTATAACTAATAATTCAATTCTAGTGGAGAAACTAGGCTGGTCCCCTTCATTCGTGTTTAAAAGAGGTAGTAACCTTAAAGAAATGTTACAAAGAGATTTAACACCTTATACATTCAATAAAAGGAAAGGTTTGTACGCTTGTGGCTTTTGTAATTGGTGCAACAAAATTAAAGTGGGTGAAACTTTTTCCATCAGGAATAGGAAATATTCCATCCACTTCCCTCTGAATTGTGAAAGTAGGTCCATAATTTATGTTGCCCAGTGCAATTGCTGTCCTGCTTTTTATATTGGCAAAACGGACTGGAGAGTCCGTGACCGTGTTTATGAACACATGTATGCCATTAAAAACAAAAAGAACGAAAATGCGCTCACCAAGCATGTTGTTTTCAATCCAGGCCACAGTTTCTATTTCATGGCCATAGATCAAGTACCTATAAAAACAAGAGGGGGCCCTTTCTCATTACTCCTTGAGAATCGGGAACTGGAATGGCAATTGAGGCTTGATGCCTTTCGCCATCCAGGACTCAATGAAAATTGTAATATTTCTTCTGTCCTGAAATTAAGGAGCTACTTAAGATAGATATTTAGGATACTACCTTTTCTAGACTAGAGTTTATTTATTCACCTTAAATCATTTACCTTGTATGATGTACCATCTGGTTGTATATAAGTATAATACACTTTTTTATAGTAATTTTATTCAGGAGTTTTTTATGCATCTCCTCTTTTAAGTGTTGGCTTTTTACCTGAACTTTACACTTACACTAACGTTGGTATTCTTATTACATGTTAGAGTGAGTGTTTCCAGGATTGCATTATTTATATGGAGATATATACATATATTTTAATTGTTAAACATTTTTATTACTTTGAAAATTAAGGCATGCTTTTTTTGATTTAATTACATGCTAGGAGTTAATATTTAAATGATGTTATGCACTTATAGTTTTTTAAAAAAAGTTTTTTAGTTCAGGAAATGTTAATGGTAACTTTACCATTTACTTTAAATAATTCTATTAATAGTGAATGTTTCATTGTTTTTGTTAACGCGAGGTATGGTTTTGGCAACCTCGCGTAATAGTTTGGATGTTACCTTACATCACTTCCTGCATTTAACTTTTAAATACTTGTAACTTCTCTGATCTTGTGTTTTTACTCTGAAGAAGCTGCGACAGAAGTTGCGGCGAAAATGCTTGTATACTTATTAAATTGCGTTAAGACAACTGCTCCTGTTGTGGACGTTTCTTGCACTGCTTTGGCAAGGTTCCCATGGATTTTCATTTGTATATGATCCTAAAATCCCATGATCTCTAGAAGTGTGAATGTGTTAGTGTGTGTGTGTATGTGTGTGTGTGTGTTTGTGTGTGTGTGTGCATGTCTGTATTTGTGGATTTTGTTGTGTGTATGTATGTATGTATGTATGCATGTATGTATGTATGTATGTCTGTTGGGGCTGCACTGCTGGGTGTGTGCATGTGTGTCAATGTGTCTGTCTGTGAGTGACTAGCTCCATGCGTGTGAGCTTTGTGTGTGTGTGTGTGTGTGTGTGTGTGTGTGTGTGTGTGTGTGTGTGTGTGTGTGTGTGTGTTGTGGGTCCCTGTTCTACCACAATGCATAGACTGGTAGGTAGAACACTAGCCTGTTAGGTCTGACACTGCAATGTTTAATTTAGATATATGGTAATTAGCTGCTAATGAGTTTTTCTTCTATGAAGCATTACTTTGTCTCTGAACTGGAGATTCTAGAGCCCACTTCATCACATTTTCAAAACTTACGGCCAAGCGCTGGGGAATAGCCTACTTAGTCTAGGGTGAAACAAAACTCTTTGTGCAAAGACATCTATCCAAAAATCAAAAACCTGAAAAATACTGTAGCACATTTTAGTAACTGGCATTTCCTTCCTCGAGACACATTCTCTAGCACAGTACTTCCAGACTTGTTGTAATGCAACTATTTCCTGTTTATTATTCATTTTTCCTCAGAGTTTAGTACCCAACAGCTTTGTCACACCCATCACCCTTGCAGAGTCCATTTCTCCTTTATACTGTGTTTTTGAAGTATTAGGGGAACAATACTTTTGTTGACCTTGTGGTTATAAACCCCATTTTGAATTTAACCACAATTGTTACCCAAAGGCACATTTTTTTCTTTCCATATCTTTAACCACTGCTCCAATAATCACTTACAAACTTACTCTAACTGCTGGCACCACTGTAATATTCTGCAGTGTCCATAGAACTCGTTTTATTGTAGAAGAGTAGTCTAGCTACCTATCATACTATAGAAACACTTATTCTCCATCATAAAACTGAACTAGTACTAATTAGATTAACTAGTTTCTTCCATTTGGCATCATACCGATGCATAGTCCACAAGTACAACATCGTCAGTTGCACTTTTTCATATAGCTATGGATCTAGAACATTAAGTCCTTCCATTTCTTTTGCCAAAATTAAACTTCTCTCAACACACCTGTGCTTTGCTGCTACCCCAAATAATGTCCTCCATCATATTTTTGCAGAAACTCAGAATATTCATTAAAAATGCATGAAACACATACAACAATAGAGGTACCATCAAACTCAGCAAAACATTCACTCTTTGCTTTAAGTCTAAACCAGACATTTTCCACCTACAAAAATTGTTCTTTAATCTTTCTTTAATTTAGAGTACTTGAAATTCACACACTCATCCCTGAATATTACCTAAAAATATTCCTAGATACTTATGATCCACCTCCCATAAATAGGTATATTTTACTTTTCAGAAGTCACAAAGCAAAGTACCATAACTAAATTTGCCACCCTTGTTTTTATTTAATTAATTTACACCCTGAAAAGGTACCACATTTTATTAATAGTTCAAAAAGATGACACTTTCTATTGCGGGTTTGGCAAATAGACTATAAAAATGCCTCTTCTCTCCCTGCCCATTATCTCCTCAAGTCCAAACATATAATCATGATGCCATAGACTCCAAATAAAAGGCAAATAACATCTACATCAAGATCTAATCATGATGCCATAGACTCCAAATAAAAGGCAAATAACATCTACATCAAGATCTAATCATGATGCCATAGACTCCAAATAAAAGGCAAATAAAATCTACATCAAGATCTAATCATGATGCCATAGACTCCAAATAAAAGGCAAATAACATCTACATCAAGATCTAATCATGATATCATAGACTCCAAATAAAAGGCAAATAAAATCTACATCAAGATCTAATCATGATGCCATAGACTCCAAATAAAAGGCAAATAACATCTACATCAAGATCTAATCATGATGCCATAGACTCCAAATAAAAGGCAAATAAAATCTACATCAAGATCTAATCATGATGCCATAGACTCCAAATAAAAGGCAAATAACATCTACATCAAGATCTAATCATGATATCATAGACTCCAAATAAAAGGCAAATAAAATCTACATCAAGATCTAATCATGATGCCATAGACTCCAAATAAAAGGCAAATAACATCTACATCAAGATCTAATCATGATGCCATAAACTCCAAATAAAAGGCAAATAACATCTACATCAAGATCTAATCATGATGCCATAGACTCCAAATAAAAGGCAAATAACATCTACATCAAGATCTAATCATGATGCCATAGACTCCAAATAAAAGGCAAATAACATCTACATCAAGATCTAATCATGATGCCATAGACTCCAAATAAAAGGCAAATAAAATCTACATCAAGATCTAATCATGATGCCGTAGACCCCAAATAAAAGGCAAATAACATCTACATCAAGATCTAATCATGATGCCGTAGACTCCAAATAAAAGGCAAATAACATCTACATCAAGATCTAATCATGATGCCGTAGACTCCAAATAAAAGGCAAATAACATCTACATCAAGATCTAATCATGATGCCATAGACTCCAAATAAAAGGCAAATAGCATCTACATCAAGATCTAATCATGATGCCATAGACTCCAAATAAAAGGCAAATAACATCTACATCAAGATCTAATCATGATGCCATAGATTCCAAATAAAAGGCAAATAACATCTACATCAAGATCTAATCATGATGCCATAGACTCCAAATAAAAGGCAAATAACATCTACATCAAGATCTAATCATGATGCCATAGACTCCAAATAAAAGGCAAATAACATCTACATCAAGATCTAATCATGATGCCATAGACTCCAAATAAAAGGCAAATAACATCACATCTAATCATGATGCCATAGACTCCAAATAAAAGGCAAATAACATCACATCTAATCATGATGCCATAGACTCCAAATAAAAGGCAAATAACATCTACATCAAGATCTAATCATGATGCCATAGACTCCAAATAAAAGGCAAATAACATCCACATCAAGATCTAATCATGATGCCATAGACTCCAAATAAAATGCAAATAACATCTACATCAAGATCTAATCATGATGCCATAGACTCCAAATAAAAGGCAAATAACATCTACATCAAGATCTAATCATGATGCCATAGACTCCAAATAAAAGGCAAATAACATCTACATCAAGATCTAATCATGATGCCATAGACTCCAAATAAAAGGCAAATAACATCTACATCAAGATCTAATCATGATGCCATAGACTCCAAATAAAAGGCAAATAACATCTACATCAAGATCTAATCATGATGCCATAGACTCCAAATAAAAGGCAAATAACATCTACATCAAGATCTAATCATGATGCCATAGACTCCAAATAAAAGGCAAATAACATCTACATCAAGATCTAATCATGATGCCATAGACTCCAAATAAAAGGCAAATAAAATCTACATCAAGAGACACCCCTGTCTTCTTTCTCTTGGTAGTCTAAAAGGCAAAGACAACCAGGCATGCATTTTCATTGATTTTCACTCTAAATGTTGAGGGCATTTAAATAACCGTAATCAAATCAGCAAACTATTGAATGAATGAGGATGATCAGAAATCATAACACAATAAATCTTTACTGTTATACTTCTAAGCATATATGGTATATAGTTATACATGTCTTGCCAATCAGAGATTTAGATTTATATAAACTTAAGAGGAAGGAACACTGCTGAAGCCTTGACTTCATATTCAAGGCATCTTTAAACCCATTCCTTTAACATAACTACCTACAGCTTTCCTTAGGTTAATAGGCTTATAGTTAGTTATTAGGTGTGCTGTCTAATAGACCACTGAAGATCCTAACTCATTTTCTCAATTGCACCAGAGCTCTATCAAGTTAAGTGACTTAAAGGCTGAAGGAATCAAACCCTGGACTACAGGATGCATCTCATTAACAGCTCATAGCTGTAACCCTCTGCACTAACTGCCAGACAGAAGTAGTTGTTTACATCTCATAACCTTAATTCTCTGTGCTGTCATACAATAAACCTCTACACCATTAGTAAGGGTCCCTAGCATAGATCAGGTCCTCAGCCCATTTAGCACCAGTTAAATACTCATGGCCATATTTTGTGACATTAATAGGCATGACCAAATCAATCAGAACCAGTTTTTACAGCACTGAGTGGCTAGTCCTGATACAGTACTTGGTCTGTGATCTGTGCCCTCCTATCTAGAGGATACTACATGCCACAGCTAAGTAACAAGCACTTGGTCAACACCAACGTTTCCCTTGATAGTCACCAATTAGATTCTGTACTACTGTCAACAACACTTACACTACAGTTTTCAGACTGAATTAAATGTGGGATTACCCTAAATGTGCAATCTAATAAACCTTAGTTAAATGAGTTCCTCTACTAATGTGTCCTTAAGTAGCAAAGGGCAGTTATTGGCCAATTATTAGAAATTAACACCATCTCACTGTCTTTAATTCTTGAGTAAAGAGTCATATTCCTGTTTATCTCAGCAAGTTTCCTGCAATGCTATTATTAATTATACAATGACCCCCCCCATTAATGTTCCAAAATGTGCACGCTGATTGGTCAGCATGCACGTTGTAAATCAAAGACTTATACTAATGGAAAAAGGTCCGGTCGTCCAGACTTTTTCCATTAGTATAAGTCTTTTTTTTTTTTTTTGGACAGCAACAGAGAACGGAAGAGCTCTGTTGCTGTTATCTCACTATGTTAAATGAGTTTAACATAGTGAGATTTCTTAAAAAAAAGCAACGGAGATCTTCCTTTCTCTGTTGCTTTTTTTAAAGCTGCCTCGCTATATTAAACTCATTTAATATAGCGAAACAGCTTTAAAAAAAGCAACGGAGAAAGGAAAATCTACATTGCTTTTTTTAAAGCTATCTCGCTATGTTAAACTCTTTTAACATAGCAAGACAAGTTTTTAAAAGCAAAGGAGATCTTCCTTTCTCCATTGCTTCCACACACACAGTTCTGATGTACTGCATAACCATACGCATGTGCAGTACATCAGAACTGCTGCAGAATACTAGACAGCTTCAGAAGGGCAGCAAGGAGGCATTATACAATGCCATTATTTAAGAAAGGTAAGTATATTTTTCTTAAATAATATCATTGTATAATAGCAATAACCCACTTCTGGGTGTGGGTAATGCTGGATTTACCCACAATTGTCTTTGTTTGGCCACTCAAGCTTCGCACTCGTGACCAAACCACACCAACCTTGGGTAAATCCAGCATTACCCACACCCAGGCGTGGGTTATTGCTTAAATATTTAACCCCTCATTATGTAAACCATCATTCTTTTCTTATCTTTTTGTCTGGATCACTCAAGTCATTAACATTCCATGCCTAATAACTATCTAAAGACTCGTTCCAAATCTATCAAGTAATTTCCCCTTCTAACACTTTTCAAAAAAAAAAAAAAAAAAAGCACCAGGAATATTACCATAAAAATGAAGCTGTCATCTAGAAAATAGCTACTATTTAAGTAATCTTGAGATACAGTCAAATAATACCCACATATATATCTGACCAGAGTAACTTTATAAACAGGCAACATAACATGAAAGTGATACATAAAAATACAGTGGATATAAAAAGTGTACACACCCCTGTTAAAATGCCAGGTTTTTGTGATATAAAAAAATGAGACCACAATAAATAATTTCAAAACTTTTCCCACCTTTAATGTAACCTATAACCTGTACAATTCAATTGAAAAACAAACAAATCTGTTTAGGGGAAAAATATACAAAATAAAAAACGTACAATAAACTGGTTGCATAAACTAATACTTTGTTGAAGCACCTTTTGGGTTGGGGGAGTCTAATATTTTAAAGGACTCCTAGGATTTTTTGAAAAATATTAAACCTGAAATGTTTCTTGCTAATGTAATTTTCATCTCAATATCATTGACTTATTTACAGTAATAGCACATAAACTGAGACTAGAATGGTTTGAAGAGGCTATTAGTCAGAAGGGCAGCCTTACTAATAATGAATTCCATGTCTGTCTGGAACTTATGGAATTAGTTTTAAGATACTATTTTCTTTATTTTGACGGAGAGTTTTTTTCAACAGATAAGTGGGGTGGCAATGGGGACATGCTGTGCCCCAGCTTATGCCAACACTATATTGTCTGTTTGGGAGCAAAAATATATTTTGAACTCATCTTTTGCAGATTGTTGGAAGTTATATAAGGGCTTCCTTGATGATATTTGCATTTTTTGGTATGGTACAAAGAAACTTAGGGAATGTGTTGCTTATATCAACAGTGCAATGGATTTGTTTGAAATGTACATTTAACAGCTCTTTTGATAGCTTGGATTATTTATATGCCACTATGCATAAAGTATCTGAGGGGATGAAATTTAAATCAAATGTATATCTGAAAAATACTTATTCTGACTCCTACTTATATTTTACAAGTGTGCACACGTTTCAACAGAAAAAAAGTATACTTAAGGGATAGTTTGTTAGAATATGTAAGATGACTTCTGACGATCAGGATTTCTTGAAGGAATGTGACATACTGAGAGATATAAAGAAGTAAAAAGGTACCACACCAGAAGGTAAAGAGACCTGTGGATATAAATAACTGAATAATCCACAATAATAGTCCAAACATCCACAGGAGTCAAGCACGATAGTCCACAGACATAGATTTATAAAGGCAGGAAACGAAGGCAGCAGAAAATAGCAAATTCAATAATATGCGGATTAAACGATAAAATCCAGAGTTTATTATTAAATGTAAGCGCTTTCACCTTTCGGCTTCTTCAGACATTTACAAAGAAAAAAATGCAACCTTTTAAATATCATGTAAATGCATTTCATTGGTAAATCAAATCACTACGTCATTCAATTAAAATATGTGTACAAAACGTATACCTATTTCATTAAAAACAACTACTTTCTGCTGTACTAGCTTTAAAGTATATATATAAAAAACTATTACATATAAAAACTATTATATGTACAAAACTCTTACATATAAAATATATATATGACTGCTACATATAAAATATATATATGACTACAAGACAAGTTATTAAGTGATTCAGGTGGACACTATAAGCCTTCTCTTTCTCAAAACAGGTTTGAGAGAGGCTTTGTCATTAAGACCAGGTTCTCTGTCTGCTTGACATCTAATAATCCACCTGAGTTCATTCTCTTCTGTAAGTGTCTCAATGTCGCCTCCACGTAAACTTGGTTTAAAAATTTGAATCACTGAAAAAACAAATGTGTGATCAGGACCTCTGTCCATAAAATGCTTAGCTAAAGCATTTGTATGACTGCCTTTGCGAGTGTGATAAACATGTTCCCTTATGCATTCCCTGAATCTTCTATTAGTTTTACCTATATAGAAAGATTCACAGGAGACGCATCTAGCTAAATAAACCAAATGTTCACTTTGGCAGTCAGTACTGGTGTGAAAATGAAATTCAACACCAGTAATAGGATGTATAAATGAAGTCCTCTCATCAATGTATGGACACTGTTTGCATTTTCTGCAAGGCTTAGTGTTTACTGAATTTCTGGTGAAGTCAGAAAATTCCCTGCCTAAAGGATGATGGCAAAGAGTACGTTTCAAATTTTTTCTGTTCCTAAAGGCATAAGTGGGTCTGGGTCCTACTATCCTGCCTATGTTCTCGTCTAATAGAAGTACATTCCAATATTTTTCAAAGGTCGTCTTGACATTAAACATGTCTGAGGTGTAAAATATAGGTATTCTTAGATATGCTGGACCCGAGATGTTCCCTGAGTGACCCTCAATAGATGCTCCTTCAGAAAAATATGGTCTGGCTCTAGAAGTTCTAAGGGAATTAACTGTACTAATGGCTTCACACTCGCAAAGGCAGTCATACAAATGCTTTAGCCAAGCATTTTATGGACAGAGGTCTCGTTCACACATTTGTTTTTTCAGTGATTCAATTTTTAAACCAAGTTTACGTGGAGGCGACATTGAGACACTTACAGAAGAGAATGAACTCAGGTGGATTATTAGATGTCAAGCAGACAGAGAACCTGGTCTTAATGACAAAGCCTCTCTCAAACCTGTTTTGAGAAAGAGAAGACTTATAGTGTCCACCTGAATCACTTAACAACTTGTCTTGTAGTCATATATATATTTTATATGTAACAGTCATATATATATATTTTATATGTAAGAGTTTTGTACATATAATAGTTTTTATATGTAATAGTTTTTTATATATATATATACTTTTAAGCTAGTACAGCAGAAAGTAGTTGTTTTTAATGAAATAGGTATACGTTTTGTACACATATTTTAATTGAATGACGTAGTGATTTGATTTACCAATGAAATGCATTTACATGATATTTAAAAGGTTGCATTTTTTCTTTGTAAATGTCTGAAGAAGCCGAAAGGTGAAAGCACTTACATTTAATAATAAACTCTGGATTTTATCGTTTAATCCACGTATTATTGAATTTGCTATTTTCTGCTGCCTTCATTTGCTGCCTTTATAAATCTATGTCTGTAGACTATCGTGCTTGACTCCTGTGGATGTTTGGACTATTATTGTGGATTATTCAGTTATTTATATCCACAGGTCTCTTTACCTTCTGGTGTGGTACCTGTTTACTTCTTTGTTTCATTTCGTTTTTACGTTTACCGCACCAAGGGAGCATGACTGGCACAGGAAGTGATTCTATTGAACTACCGTACAGTATACGAGATCGTGAAATCCCGTTGGGTTCCACTGAATGCTTTCGTACATGTTTAGCTGGTAATGTGAATTTACTTTTATCTTATGAACCCACGGATGAAAATGGAATTAATGAAGACAACGATAATGATTTTGCTGGGCTGAATGATGAACTGAATAGACTGGAGTTGGACTTCTTAAAACTCAAGCGAATGCAATTGCAACGCCAGCACTTTGAGGTCTGTTTAAACAGGAAGATAGTGCCGAGGGGGTTGCGCATTCTCAAAATGCCGACAACAGGTAATTTATATCCCAGTTTATTATATCAATGGCAGCAGTTAAATCTAGAGCTCAGTTTTAAATATATGAGATTGTTAAATGAGTTCTTCAGGCCTGAAGAGGAGAGACTGAGGAATAATTTAACTAAACAACAAGAAAATATTCTATCTAAGTACTCGGGCCCTAGAGTTGAACGAGCAATGGATAAACTGTTGGATAATATTAACATTTATGAAAGGAGACTGTTGGAGCAGAAAAAGGGTAAAATCTACAGAGACGCTAGAGACTTTAAACTGGGACAAGTCTTCACTTGGCCCAGGAATAACAATGGGATTAGTAACAATGATGGCTGTACTCCTTCTACTTTATGTTCATCCGTTATTAATTCGGATGATAGGACTGTTGAAACTGGCATAATCAGTAATGTGACAGAACCAATTATTAATTTAGATAATTTAGATAATGTAAATGTTGAAGGTACTAGCATAGAGACTCATGTTGCTTCTAATGATTTAACTAATATCTGTATTTTAAACAATGTTACTGACAAGCATTTTGATAATTGTGTCGCTACTGGTCCTAATGTTGAACCAGTGGTTAGACGGAAGACTTCCATTATGCCTCCACATTTGACTGCTGACAGGTCTACTACACCTGCCCCTTTCCCTATAGGGACTCCTCCACGTATGCAGGGGCAGAGTTCGTACAACAGAGGGAGGATGAAGCGGAAAGGTTCAGGGGGAGACCACACTGGACCCACTTTGAAGAAGATGTGGAAACGCCTTCCCAATCCCTAGTTTTGAATTTATCCCATAAGATTCTTACTAGGTATGAAGTCCAGGTTTTGAATAAGGGTTTATCCTTTATTCCTAGTAGTGTAAGCAATGTCACTGATTCAGTTTTGGACACTAGACTTTTCGCACGTAATATACAATTGAAACTGGAATTTGGGGATGTCAACAGGTCTGGCAATATTGGCACATTTCGTTCTCCTAGTTTATATGTTCAAACTTTACATCCTTTGGTGGATACTTTTAACAAGTTGGTTGAACAAGATCTACATGAGTTAAATAAACTCAATAAAGATAAAAGTAGGAAAGCTAGGAGACAGAACCTAACCTTTAATCAAAGGAAGGCCTTATCTGACTTGTCTAAGGACCTTGCTATAGTTATTCGTCTTGCGGCCAAAGGAAGACCCATTGTTGTCATGGACTCTGAAGACTACTTAGAGAGTATGATTTTAATATTGAATGAAGGTGATTATTACACTAGAATTGAATTAGATGAGGTCACTAATAAGATATTTAAGATCTATGATATACTAGATGATCTTTACAGAAGTCAAGATATAGATTATACTTTAATGAAGTTTCTTAGAGTTAACAAACCTCTTGTACCAATTATACAGGGTATTCCCAAGATCCACAAGTCACTGGAGAAGCCACCACTGCATCCCACAGTAGCTTGGAGAGGCTGGGTTACTGAACTCTTATCCCTTTATCTGGAACATTTCTTTAGACATATAGTTAATGTTAACCCCACCATACTAAGGGACAGTAAACAATTTCTCTTAGAACTATATACATTTATCAAAGAAGTACCTGACAATAAACCTTACATCCTTGTAACTATGGATGTCAAAAGCTTATTTACTGTGATCCCCAATGACATACGGGTGTTAATGGTACATCAATTTTTAACTGAACATTCTGATTTAACCCCGATAGTCATAGATCAGTTAACAATGTTTTTGGAAACTGTTTTGCAGAATAATGTTTTCACTTTCAATAATGAGTTCTATTTACAGAATGATGGCGTAGCTATGGGCACTTCTTGTGCCAATAGCTATGCCAACATAGTAATGGCTAAGTGGGAGGAAGATCAATTATTCCCTTTACATGAGTTTCGGAGTAAAGCTTTATTTTATAAACGTTCTGTAGACGATCTCTTTTTTATATGGTTTGGCACGGAAGTAGAGCTCCTTCATATGGTATCAACTGTTAACGGTCTTACTAGTTTTCTTGAATTTACCACTAAATATTCTAAAGAAAGGATTTCCTTCCTAGATGTAGATATAATTAGGTTAGACAATGGAATGTTGAATACCACAATTCATCGTAAAGCATGTTACAGAAATACTTTACTTCATCGAGAAAGCATGCTTCCTCCATTTGTCTTTAAAAATGTGGTTATGGGTCAGGCCATGAGAGCCTCTAGACTTAATCCGACTCAAGATGACTTTATGTTAGAGATCTCCAACCTTAAAGAAAAGTTGATTGACAGATGTTATAAACCAAGAGAATTAAATGAAGCCATTAGTACAGTTAATTCCCTTAGAACTTCTAAAGCCAGGCCATATTTTTCTGAAGGAGCATCTATTGAGGGTCACTCAGGGAAAATCTCGGGTCCAGCATATCTAAGAATACCTATATTTTGCACCACAGACATGTTTAATGTCAAGACAACCTTTGAGAAATATTGGAATGTACTTCTATTAGATGAGAACATAGGTAGGATAGTAGGACCCAGACCCACTTATGCCTTTAGGAACAGAAGAAATTTGAAACGTATTCTTTGCCATCGTCCTTTAGGCAGGGAATTTTCTGACTTTACCAGAAATTCAGTAAACACTAAGCCTTGCGGAAAATGCAAACAGTGTCCATACATTGATGAGAGGACTTCATTTATACATCTTATTACTGGTGATGAATTTCATTTTCAAACCAATACTGACTGCCAAAGTGAACATTTGGTTTATTTAGCTAGATGCATCTCCTGTGAATCTTTCTATATAGGTAAAACTAATAGAAGATTCAGGGAATGCATAAGGGAACATGTTTATCACACTCGCAAAGGCAGTCATACAAATGCTTTAGCTAAGCATTTTATGGACAGAGGTCCCGATCACACATTTGTTTTTTCAGTGATTCAAATTTTTAAACCAAGTTTACGTAGAGGCGACATTAAGACATTTACAGAAGAGAATGAACTCAGGTGGATTATTAGATGTCAAGCAGACAGAGAACCTGGTCTTAATGACAAAGCCTCTCTCAAACCTGTTTTGAGAAAGAGAAGACTTATAGTGTCCACCTGAATCACTTAACAACTTGTCTTGTAGTCATATATATATTTTATATGTAACAGTCATATATATATTTTATATGTAAGAGTTTTGTACATATAATAGTTTTTATATGTAATAGTTTTTTATATATATACTTTTAAGCTAGTACAGCAAAAAGTAGTTGTTTTTAATGAAATAGGTATACGTTTTGTACACATATTTTAATTGAATGACGTAGTGATTTGATTTACCAAATGAAATGTATTTACATGATATTTAAAAGGTTGCATTTTTTCTTTGTAAATGTCTGAAGAAGCCGAAAGGTGAAAGCGCTTACATTTAATAATAAACTCTGGATTTTATCGTTTAATCCGCGTATTATTGAATTTGCTATTTTCTGCTGCCTTCGTTTGCTGCCTTTATAAATCTATGTCTGTGGACTATCGTGCTTGACTCCTGTGGATGTTTGGACTATTATTGTGGATTATACTGAGAGATATGTTTTTGAAGAGAGGGTACCCCCTTAATTTAATTGAAAAAATTAAAATGGAAGTTTGAGGGGTAGAGGATCTAAGTTTACACCAGTCCTGAGAGGGGCTGGTAGCATCAATCACAATGACAACATTAACGTTTCTAGATCTGATACTAGGAATGAGGAAGAGGCATATTACAAGGTGGGTTTTGTTATTAATTTTAATGCTGATGCTCCTATTATTAAAAAGGTTATACAGGCAGAATGGACAACATTTGCTAGCCTATATGATATTGATCACATGTTCAAAAACCCTTTCAAAGTTATTTTTTGGAAGGGGTAGTGTATATAGGATATATTGGAGTCTAACAAGGCAAGATGTAATTCAAAATCTCATAAGAAGACTGGAACATATAAATGTGGAGTCTGTAAATATCGTCCTTACATATTGCAAGGTGAAGGGTTGTACATTAAAAGTAGGGACAAATATATTTTGGGGAAGACATACATCAATTGTAATAGTATGGGAGTTGTGTACATTGCTCTGTATTTAGCATGCAAGTCTTTTTATACTGGGAAGACAGAAACAGTATTTTGAAAAATAATTTACGAACATATTTATGAGGTTAAAAACAAAAATGAAAACAATGCCTTGTGCAAGCACACTTGTAGGTGTAGCGAGACCAAATTCTGGTTCTTTGTTTTAGAAGAAATATCAAAGGATATTAGGAGTGGTCTGTGGGAGACCATAATAAAATATAAAGAATTATATTGGCAATTGTTCTTAAAAGCAAATAAGCAACCACGTCTTAATGAACATATATCCATAGCTCTGGTCTTGAAGCTAAGAGCTGCTAAATTATAAATTACCACTTTAGATTTTTTTTAGGTATACTGTGATTGTCCTGACTAATGGTAACCAAAATGTTGAAGAGCAAGTGTTTTTCACTTTATTTTTAGAACATTTCAGTTCATTTTATTTTAGTGTAATTTATTATGCATTTAAATGTATTTAACTGTACTCATACATTTTTTAACATATGAATATTGTATCCATCTGTTATTTATATGTATGTTCTTCGTTTTATGTTTCACATTTATTCCTCTATTTATTTTTCTCTTTTAACCTACTGTTTTTTTTAAATATGGAGTCACATTAATTGGGCAATTAATTTTTATTTGGAGGTGGGGTTATAGGATATTTAAATGGGAATAGGTTTTAATTTTGTTTGCATCTGATGAAGTTCCTGGTTCGAGGGACAAGAATGCGGTGATAAACTTAATTGTGTTTATGTGTGTTTTGGTTTAATAAATTCATTACATCAGTTGCTGGCTGCCCATTCTTCAGTGCTAGATGAGGTTTTATTGGTTTTCCAGTTTGTTGGGATTTGTTTAGCACTGGTTCTCCTTGTATCATGATAGCTGAATAAATCCCTGATTGCTGTCCTGGTGACATGAGTTCAGTTAGTGTCTCAGGAAGTTTGATGTTGTGGCAGGGGAAGATGTGCCTGTGTATCCTGAGGGGAGGAGCATGCTGATTGAATCTTCCCATGGAACTCATTGTGGAGATTGGGACTTGGAGAAAAATTCATCACAGTGTGTAGAGGGAAGTTGAGGAAATGTGGCCACTGTGGCCAGTTAGGCATGGTCATAACCTAGGCTACACCTCATGGCCAGCCTAGCACACAATGCAAGAAAGTCACAAGCATGGAAGATGATGCTTAGGATGGTAATAATCCCTCACCAGTCACAGTATGACAGTGCCTTGTTTAACCTGTCCCACTGTCCAGAGTCAGTAGGTGCAGCCACTAGAGTCCATGCACAGAGTACGACATGGAGATCTATGTGCAGATGCTCTCCCAACATATGTCCCTCTGGGAAGCCTGCCAAGACACAGGAGCTGCAGAAGCAAGAACTATAGGGTATCAGCACAGAGATTCCTGAAGTTGGCAATGATGGAAAGGAAAAATAAACACAAAAACATCCAGTGAGTTTTGCAAACTCTTCATAGTATCAGCCTTCTTCTTTAATTTCTCCCAGTTTCCATCATAAGTGCTGTTAATGCAATGAGTCATTCAATAAAAAAAAATCAGTGTAGTTGCAATAATAGTGAGAGCACATGCTGTCACTACAGCACCATAAATGAGCATCCAAAGTACTGAATGTTAGATTACTAGAAGTATTGTCACATTTACATATAATAGGCCAGTACATAAAAAATGGAAGCATCCTGAGATGAGGCAAAGGTGCACAACTTACCTTTCACATTTCAGTAATCCTGTACCTGGGAACAAACTACTTCAATACTTGATTTTCACTGGACCTGGAATATCTTCAATTTCTTGACAGAATCATCCATTTTACAGATGCTGGTTTCAGGCTGGACTTTCCCACAGTAACAGTGTCATACATTGTGCAAGTTGTATACTCATCTCCCTAACGTTCTCGGAGATATTCTGCAAAAGCACATTCTGGCCTTTTGGCTGCAATATTGTGTAGCATTCACAAGTGTGTAAATGCCACAGGCCTGCTCACATTGATATTGTGGTCCATTCTACCATTCACAAATGTGTAAATGCCACAGGCCTGCTCACATTGATATTGTGGTCCATCATTGCCAGTTGATGCATAGCCATGATAGTGGTTTTGTTTGTGGCAGTATTCTGGGTAGTGTATCTGTATTTCACTGGAGTGGTGCCTTGTGGGATGGTTACTGTAGTATCAAACACACTTTGTATTGGCCCATTATCATTCAATGAGCTGTATGTATGAGTGCTGCATATACTTCAGTGATCTGGACCATGACTGTTTATTGCACACATGTTGAAACACACATATGACCATTTCATGCAGTGCCTGTGTATTAGCAGTACATGCTGCACAACATACAACATGGTTAGTAAATGGCAACTCCCATCCTTTTTACTTGCTTCATTTCCTTCTCTTTGTACACCAAGTTAATGTTTGTAGTCCCTTGTCTATATGGCATGAGTTATACTGATGTTATGTGATGTATTTCATTGCTTATACCTTGTTCATCAGAATACTGCTCTGTATATGGTGCTCAGTGGTGATGACAATAACCAGAATCTGTTAATGCAGGATGGCTGCGGTACCACATTTATGTAGTAGAATGAGTAAATAAATGGTTGAAGATGAACTTTCGTATTTTTTTCATTTTCTGACTTATGAACATTTTTTTTGTTTGTTATGGTACCCAATGACAGTTTAAAAAACATTTAAATACCTTTATTAAATCATAACTAAAACAGTAATACAAGCACACATACATTAATTTAAAAGAAAACATATCATAATAACATTTTACATTCATCAGTACCTCTGCTACAGTAGCCTAAGCTATCTGGGTTATATCCTGCCCAGGATTTAACAGCCAACCAGTTTTCAAATGTCTCTGGCTCCCCTCCACACATGTGCCCAGGTAGCTGTGGCACAAGGTATAAAGGGAGAAAACAGAACTCTGGGTGCCAATTTCTTCAGGAACTTCTTTTCATCCTCAAGAGAACATTTCACATATTAGGAAAGAGAATTTTTTTTTTCTTTTTCAACTCTGGTCTTCAGAATCTGAATTTCCAGTCTATGTTGAATACATGATTGCTTGTACTGACAGTTTGAGCAACTTTTCTACCATTTTGTTTTCAGAAGGTGGGCTTTTTCTGAATCCTATTATTGCTACTCTTTGTCAAGTGTCTAAACATTCTTAAAAGGGTCTATATGATTTTGCTGGCTTCATTTCCAAGTCTACAACTACTGCAAATATGATGACGCATTTTGCCTGGCTATGTAATCAGAATATTTATGAAGAAGTTAAATCTTAAATTTTGAATTCTGTTTTGGATAAGGAGGTTTTGTTTGGTCATTCTGCTATTTAGCTACCCAAATGGTGAGATGAAAAAGCAAAATAACCAATCCCAACAAGTTCCTGGTAAACAGGGATCTAAGATAAAGTGGCAGAAGGGATGCAATAAAAAACAGAGACCCTTTCAGAATAAGGGCAGGCATCTATTTTAGAATAACTGTTCCAGCATTCTTCTTTCCTGTCCCTCCATTCCTCCTTCCCTCCCTGAGTCCCTCCCTGACTCTTCCCCTTCAAATCTTTCCCAGGAACTTGTTCTCAATATTGCCCTTTGCCAACACTTTGTTTCCAATAAATGGTTCTGAGAATACTCCAGGAGTGTTACAGATAATATTGTTTTCCTCTAGTTCCAAATCATATACTTTCTTTGGGGGTATCATAGAACCAGTACCCCAAATTCAAAGGGTAGTACATGCTGGAGACCAATTATGTACCTGTCCTTTCTCATCTCATTTGTGAAAGTACCAACGTTCAAGTTGTTTACTTGACAAAGTCTGTTACCTCTCTTTCCTTCACAGAGTTTCTAGTTGATGCTCATCACCACTTTCCCACTGCTGCAGACTTTAGGTGTTTCCTCAGATTTTATGTGCCTGGATCACACTGTCATTTCTCTTCATTATCATTTGGTTATCTACATACAGCTCCAAGCTTTCAATATATATATATTCAATATTTGTAGCTTTCTATGTGTCTAGCTTTTTGCAGACTGCAGGTTATTCACATTTTACTTATTAGATGATTTACTTATATTAGCAGAGTCTTTTTCCAGGTAAAAGGAGTCTTTTACTTGGGTTACAATCCTCCTTCTCTGATTCTGTGGTCAACAATCCTCATTCTCTGACTATGTGGTCAAAAACCCTCCTTATTTTCTTCTCACATAATAGTTTTTCTAGGATACCTTCTAGATTATTCCATGCAGAAGGCATTCCTAACCCAAGAGAAAGACTTGTATCTGCAACTTTTCCTGAGTTTCTCCAGACAGAGTTAAATTTTATACAGAGAATATCTCAGGATTCTAGGATTCATGGTATCCATGATTTTCATGCTTTCTATCATCAGGTTACATATGAAAAATATTCAATGTTTTTTAAAGCAATGTGAATCAAACATTCTCACCCTTGGGAATTTTTAATTCTAATTTCGGGTTTTGTTAAAACAGAACTTCTTTGGTGGAGAAAACAGATTTTCCTGAATCCAGGTCTCATCTTCTCTCTTCCAACCTCTGCTCAATTTGTTACAACAGATAAATCAGATTTTGTTTGAGGTGTGGTTTCAACAGCGGCAAAAGTGCAGGATTTTTGGAATAAAACATAAGCTAAAGCACATAAATGTAAAAGAGATGTTAGCTGTGATCTAGTCTATAGAAGTTCTTCATCATCTGTGGTCTACTGGACCTCTGCAGGTGATTACAGACATTGCCACACTGATGTGGTGCATAAAAAAATAGAGTGGCACCAGGTCTAACCCTCTATGCAGGCTGGCTATGGTGGCTTGGGAGGTCGTTCAACAGCATTTTTTAACCCTGCATTCTGTCAGAGAAAAATGTAGGGACAGATGAGCTGAGCAGAACCATCACAGACCCTCACAAATGGAAACTGAACTGGGAGGAGGTCTTGCAGGATTTGATCTAGTTGTGAGGACCATTCTAAATGCATATATTTGCCTTCTTTCAAACAGACAACTGAGCATGTTTGGTATCAGGATTTCTTGCCTAGAAAACAGATGTTTTTTCTTTCCCTGATATTGGAATGTTACTTCATGTATTTCCACACTTTATACTGATGTCCAGGGTCATTCTAAAGCTTTAGAAGTACTCTCCAAAGGTCATTGTGGTGACTCCCTTTTGGCCCAAGGAACAAGTATTCTCCCTTTTTATGGAACTGGCCAAGGACAACTACTACAAACTTCCTCACAGATTAGGTCTACTAACACAGGACCAGAGGAGGCTGGTTTACCCCAATGTGAAACATTTAAGCATGACTGCCTGGATGATTGAATCTTGATAACTTTTAGGCACCGTGTTTCTGAGGATGTGCAGCACTTACAGGATGCAGGAAGCCCTGGTACTAGTCAGTCTTATGGTATTAATTGGAAAGGATTTACTAGCTGGTGCTACAATAATATCCAGGGTTCATTCTGGGATTCTGTACCACTGGATTTTCTATACGTGTGTGAGTTACTATCCTCTCGCCTGTCTTACTCCTTTACCAAGATGCATAAGTCGGCCATTTTAGCATGTCTGCCCATAGATCCTCCCATTTCATCTCAGACTTTTCTCAAACTGTTTTTGAAAGAGGATTTGGCATGTAAGATCAGCTTGTATATAAATTGCACTTTGCTGGGGTCTTTACTTTGTGCTGGAAAAGTTAAATCTGGCTTCATTGAAACCAGTTCTTTTGGCAGATTTTGGTTCATTATTTGGAAGGCTGCTTTGTTTATTGCTTTGACATCTACAAGACAGTATGGGAGTTGCAACCTCTGATGGTGGGTGAATCTTATTTGGTTTTCCATAGTGATAAGGATTATTTTAAAACAAATCTCTCATTCATGCCAATAACTGGTTCAGAGTTTACTTTGAATCTAGTCATCAAGCTCCCTGTATTTTTCCAGAATGTTAAAACAATGGAGAAAGGATTCTCTATACTCCAGACATGCTTTAGCAACTCAGGTATTTTCTTGCCAGAACTAATTCTTAAAACGTAACACTTGGATACTTTCTATGATGGGACAGGCAAAGAACAACCTGTGCCATTTCAGGTAATTTCCAGATGGCTGTTCCTTGTTAGTTCTTTTCTTGTTATTCTCACCATGGTAAAACAATTCCCAGCAGGATGAAGGCACGTAATACTGGAGCCTTGTCTTCTTTGATGGTATACTAAAAAGGGGTAGATGAGGCAGCTACATGGTCCTCTGAGCATATTTTCACAAATCATTACAATCTAGATTCTTTCTCCATGTTAAGGGCAACTTTTGCTAGGACAATATTCTAGGGGCTCTTGGATCCTAATCCTTCCTCCTCCCAGGTTAGATAAACTGTGGTAATCTACCCAAATAGCTTAGGTTTCTGCAGGAGTGATATATATATATTGTTGTGTCTTTCAGCTTTTCCCGGTTAGGGGTCGCCACAGTGGAACTCCGGTCCGCTAATGATTGGCAATAGATTTTTACGTGCCGAGTTGCCAGCTCTGACGCACAACCTTCAATGAAGGTACGCCCATTCGCGCATGTCTCCACACAGAAGATGCTCTAGCTGAGAATTGCACAGGACAACGTCTTACTGTGAGGCAACAACACTACCGCAGCACCAACACCGCAGTGACGATATATATATATATATATATATATATATATATATATATATGGATCTCTACCTGACAACAAAATTCCAAAGATCATTGAATCATGAACTGGAGATCTCGCTGCAGTCATCAGAGCAGCTTTTCATATATATATATATATGGATGATAAATTACATCAATCAATTATTCAATTAATCAATCTTCATACATCCATAAACCTACAAATTTAAAGCTTTTCTTCAAAAAATATAATAATTGTGAAAAACATGATTGTAAATTTTAAACTATATTTTATTAACTCATTTCATTAAAATAGTTGTACTGGAAATATATGTATTGTGTGGAATGTCTTCCCCCACAACTTAAATAATAAAATAAAAATGAAATGAAATTTCATCTAGCTGTCATGTTACTAATTCATATTAAACTTGCCCTAAATTTCAAACAAAGGCAAGGAGATATCATTATATTTTAAAATGAATTTAGGACTACACCCAAACGAATAAACCAATAAGTGTGTATATCTCTTTTTTAACTATGTGTCATCACACTAACTTTGATAATGAACCATTGACAACTTGCAAAGTGCAACATAGAGTTTCACATAACTAGGTTTCCTATAAATATTGCTATTAAATCCCATATCAGAAGCCAGAACTCATGTTCAAGTATGCCATAAACTCTGTGACACTTTGTTCATCCCCCCGCCAAAGGATGAGTAAGTCATCAAGAAACCTGTTGTAAAGGAGAATGTTTTCAGTATAGCTGGAATTAAATATAACATTTCACCTTCAAAAGTTAAACAATTATTCTCTAAAACAAGTTCCATTAATCCATAACAAATCTCCAGTTTACTCAAATCAAAACTAGAGCTGGAAACAGGTTGATAACATCTATTGTCAAAAACCCAAAACTATTCATGTCCACTATATCAACCGAACTCAGTCTCTCTAGACAATGCCACAAGTCCTTCAATATATGACCTGCATCTAATACAGCCTTCTTACATTATAGGTCAACATATTTGCAGAAACTATTGGTCAAACTGAAGATGATCAGTACCCTTGTGTACCTTCGTACCAAAAAAAATGTTGCATTTATGGGAAATCATATGTACTAACATCACCCAACACTTCCATCATCTGACCAGTGTAGTGTCTGGTCTCATACATCTGTACTGCCCAGAAGATCTAAAATCATGAAGTATATTTCTCTCATCCTGGGATAAATTGTCATTATATCTGGTCCTTTGTCCACAAATTTTCCAAAACAACAAGTTCCTTGCTATTAGGTGGTATAAACACACTCCTCCTTTTCAACAAAGTGTTGTTCTGAAATACATTTTTAAATTTAATTCTCTCACATAAAGTTTTAAGTTTTTTAATAGTTGTGTTGCATCTAATCTAAAGCTGGGTACACATTTGTCACCCCTGCTGAACAATTCAAAATGTCAGTCATTCAATACAAGTTCAGTGTAGTTGTAAATAATAAATCCCTTTTCTTTAACAATGGTATGTTTCATCCCCTCGAAAGGTGTCAGTATTCCATCCACTGTAGTTCCAACATATGTACAAATTTCACAATCGATTGCCCTAGACACCTCCTGACAAACATCTACTGAAATCACATTCCCAAATGATTCTTTACTATCCATATTATCCACAATTTCCTGAATAGTAACACAACCCTCGTTTGAAACCTTGTCATGTTCACCAAACCCATTAACACCCTCATCTTGGAAAGAAAAATCAACTATACAATTTGCAGCGTTGTCTTTCAAACATCAAAATTGACAATGAATTCACAATTGTCCAATTCAACTACTGATTTCTCCTCAACCCCCTCGGGCTCCTCTGCTGAAATTGGTTGTAGTTCTGCCCCTTGTTTTGAAGTCTCTCCAAAATCGTTCGGTTCCTCTAAAAAGTGTCATTACCTTCATTTCGTCCCTATGGGACCGATAAGCAACCTCGTTTTTATAGTCAATACTGTCTCTTTTCAGTTTTTTGTTTTTTATAGCGACGTTTTTTTTAACAAAGATCTCAACATTCTTAATAACTTTCTCAAAATGTCTTTGTTGCTGATAAAATAATAAATCAGTCGTAATACTAGAATCAAGAACTACTATCTCCTCACGCAATTTTCTGAGCTTAATATCGTTGTTACGTAAAATAATATCTAACAGCTCCATACCTGTCCTTTGGTATAACTCTGTTAGTTCTCGATATGCCTCTGATCCAGGTTCAACACCAGTTAGTAACTTCCAAAGACGTAAACCTTTAGGAACTTGCTTCATTTCTTTGGATTTGGATAAGAACAGGCTGTCAAGCTGTGTCGCCCGAAATTTAGTACAAAGTTTTTCATATTTGAAAATTTGTTCCCTCAAGGTTAGTATGGGTTGATCTACATCACCTCCCCAGTTGTCGGCCAATGAATCAGGATGAACCAGGAAGCTAGATTACGCTGCTGGGTATTGTAGTTCCTTGAACCCGATGGAACAGCTTCAATGTTGTTGGAAACACCAACCACAGTCTTGTTTCTACTAACCACATCACTAAAGGTGGAAGTTTTGCTCACCCTTTGTCCCGGTGTAATCTCCTGAGGAGAATGCATAGTGAACAATTCTACTTCAGTGTCGGTGGGACTATTCACCAACACTTCACCATCATTGCTTTTGTCATGATTATAAACTTGCAATAACTTGCCCAACACTGCTGTGAGTTCTTTTAAAATATTTTCCATATTGTGGTTTTGCCTCGCCAATACCAGAACACCAGGTCAATCAACTGAAACAGTCACAAACAAAAAATGAAGATAAAATTGATGATTTATTCCACCCCAGGTACACTGGCTTCATCAGAGTCTTAATTGACACACCCAGCTTGCTTCAAATAAATACTAATGAATTCTCTTACATCAATCAATTATTCAATTAATCAATCTTCATACATCCATAAAACCTACAATTTAAAGCAGCAAAGAGACACATCGACCTAAAAAATCTCCCAATAACATTTTTCTTCAAAAAATATAATAATTGTGAAAAAACATGATTGTGAATAATTATAAAAAAAATACCTTGTATAACATTTCATATGTCTAAATAAAATGTAATATAAAATATGTACCTAACCAAAATTTTAAACTATATTTTATTAACTCATTTCATTAAAATAGTTGTACTGGAAATATTATGTATTGTGTGGAATGTATCCTTCCCCAACATATATATATATATATATATATATATATATATATATATGTAACACTTACCAAAATTAAGCTATGTACTATGCAAAGTATAATACAGGTCACATTATTTCAGATACCCCCTTTACATGCAATTTGCGCCTTCACCTGACCATACCCGTTCCAAATGCCACAGTCAGTCAAACAGTTAACATGTTACTGCCTTGATGAAGTCCATCTGGAGAACACTATATGCACCATCCCCTCTGAAACATAACATGCAGTGCATACTGCATTAGATAACATTCAGCAAATTACAACAACCGCAAGTGCAATGCAGTTTATACTGTAAAGTCTATAGGAAGATAAAGAAAAAACATGGGCTGTCAAATAGGCAAAAACACCCAAAGAAAATGGGAGGAGTGGCAGATGTCACTGAGTCAGATGGGCTAAAAAAAATAACTTCATAGAACCACTTCATTGAACAGTCCTAAGGTTGTCCCACCTAACATTTATTTCCCTTCCATATTATCCTGCATCATTTCAGGTTGAATAACCTGTCATATTACTGTCATATCTCTTTGATCCATCCACAACCCCTTTTTCCATTTTTTGCACATGGGGTCAGGGTGTCACTTTAGCAGTGATAAGCATCTCAGCCATTTTAGAGTGTCCAGTCCTCCTACTGCATGTCTTTGGAATGAGGGAGGAAAAGAAAGCACCGAGAGGAAACTCACACAAACACAGGGAGGACATGTAGACTCTGCACAGAAGGCACCCCAGCCAACGTTCAAACTGGGAACCTCTTGCTGTGAGGTGAAAACACTATCCACTGTGCCACTGTACTATCTGATTTGACTTGGCTTTAGAGTCTCTGTTATAATCAGATCATCATGTTTCATTTTACTGTTTGGGTCTCATCAACACAGTCATGCAATATTAAGCTGATTTATCATAGGGATTTATGTGATACCTCTCCAACTCCCTCTATGCACCAGCTCCTTGGGGTGACCAGAACTCCAGTCAGAATTTCTAGTTGTTGATCTGCAAAGTCAGGTGTAGAACTTACTGAGTGGCAGATCCAAATATGTGTTTTATTAATACTGAAATGTTATAGTACCACACAGTTTAAATACAGTACTCAAAAATGAATCTGATAATTTTGGAAGCTCAATGTCAAGTGGTTGTCATCCTGACATTGTCAGATGAAGGACTGTGTTTCTGCCCCTTGAAAAAAAATGTTATGAGAATATAAATCATGGCTAAACTCCCTGCTGTAAATTTCCTTTTCCCCATCAACTCATCTAGGTTGTGCTTAAACTGGATAATAGACAAACTCAGCTTCCACTTGATGGGAAGCCTGTCTCTGGGACATATATCTGTCTCTCCAGTGTGTTTTGTTTAAGTCACAGACAAAATTTAGGTCCCTACACCTTGCATTTCTGATGCTCTTTGACTTACAAATATGTAGGAGATTCACAAGTGTGGGGTTTGAGGATGCCTTGTAAGGCAGGCATAGATCACTGTCAGCACTCTATAGGAGACTGAGTAGAGGGAAAGGGATTTAAGGCACTCTGCATAAGGCAGGTTTATTACAACTTATATTCTTTTTGTAAGGAACCTCTGATGTCGGTCTACTTCCTGCATATGCCTGGGCAGGTACATACTAAAGGGGGCATTGTACTCTAGGACTGGTCTGATAAGGACAGAGTACAGAGGGATAATGACATCTTTGGACCTAGATGCCATGCCCTTACTTATAAGTTGCGCAACATAAAAGGATTTCCTCACCACTGTGACCATGTGGCGGTCTAAGGTAAGGCTACTGTCTACTTGAGTACCCAGACTTGACCACTGGGTTGACTCTTAGGGGTGTATTATCAACATGGTAATTAGCCAGGATAGTTGATGTCCCAAAGTGTACAATTATTCATTTGTAACACTGAGTTTAATACCATGACTTTGGCAAGATTTATTAGTCAGAGATAGAACTTCTGGAAGAATGCTAGTGTCTGCAGGGGAGTCAGTGATAACCCCCAGCTTGCAATCATCTGCAAACTTATTCAGCCATAAATCTTCAGCATTTGCTTTCATTTCAGAGAAACAGATGCCAAAAAGTGGTGGACCCAGTACCGAGCCCTGAGGGACTCTGCTAGTGACTGGTCTCTTGATGGAGGTGGTCTCACCTATTTTGATCTCCTGGGTCTTATCAGTGAGCCAGTTGGCCATCTAGTGGGTGATAAAAAGGTTTATGCCCAAATCAATGAGCTTGTCTATAATGCCTGAGTATGGTATTGTATCAAAAGCCTTGGCCAGGTTGAGATAAGCCGTGTGCACAGTCTTACCTTCATCCAATGCTTTGGTGACCCAGTCAAAAAAGTCCACTAGACTGTATAGGCATGACCTTTCCTTAGCAAAGCCTAACTGTGATAGGTTACCTATGTCCTCATTTATCGTGTCCATGATGATTCTTTCTATGGCCTTACATATGATGCTGCTAAGACTTATGAGCCTGTAGTTACCCAGATTATTGGTTGGGCTTCCTTTGAGCAGGGGAATGACTGTAGCCATCTTCTATTCCTTAGGAAGAAAACCTCACTGAAGGTTTCAGTTGAAAAGTGATTTAAGTGGATCAGAGAGGTCATGTTTCATGGTATTTATTAAACATCCCAGGATGTTCTCTACGCCCATCGATGCAGTGTTTTTGGCCTTGGGAATTGCATTGATGATCTGTTCCTTAATAATGGTTGGAGGCATTGTGGTATGTGGTATTTCCTTTGGACTATTGGAGGAGTAGGGAGAGAAATTTGAGCTTAACCTGTCAGCAAAAAGGTTGACAATGGCCTCTGGTACAGTGTGGGTAATGCTGTTTACAATAAGTACTGCACATTGTTGTGTATTTTCCCTGAGGTTACAGATGTAGCTGTAGAAAGCTTTGTGGTTTTCCTTTGCTGAGAAGTTATTTTTTTCTTCAAATTTAACCTCTGAAGCATTAATTATTGGGCTGACTGTTTAGATAGGCCAGGGGGCTTTTAGTATGTATAGCATTGTTACTCCTATGATTGGCCAATTTTTTTTTTCTTTTGTTGTATAACCTATTGGTATTGTAATTCCACCAGGGTGGCTTGTCTTTTACGTTTGTCTTATTCTTAAAACATGTGGGGACAGCTTGCTCTATACAGCTATCAGTATGGCTGTACAGGCATTTTGTAAATAGCTCAACATATGCTATGATGTTTACTGGGTTTATAGGTGCTTGGACTTTAGCAAAGGTGTCACTTAGTAGAAAGAGGTTATCCTTGGAATAGTTCCTAAAGGTTTTTGTTGTGCTGGATCCCCAGTTTTAATTATTACAAGTAACACTGCCTTATAGTCAGATCTGATGAGCGAAGACATTACATTTATTTATTTAACATTTGTTTACTGGGAAAGTCCAACTTGGAACAAAGACAATTTTCAGCAGAGGCCCAGGGAGAAATGCTCCAGATGCATGTCTTTGTAATGTGGGAGGAAACCAGAGTACCTGGAGAAAACCCACAGAAACACAGGGAAGACATTCAGACTCCACGCAGAAGGCACTCCAGCTGAGAACTGAACCGCAGAACCTCTTGCTGTGAGGCGACAATGCTACCACTGCATGACTGTGCTGTACATTGGATAAGGAGCATCAGCCCCAGTGTTCATGAGTACAAGGTCAAGGATCTTTGTAGCTCTGGTAGGAGAATGGACTAACTGTTCCAGGATATTGATATTAACAAAGTTTAGAAATCACTGGGCTTGTGCATTAGAAGTGATGTAGGATTCCCAATCCACAGAGGAGTAGTTGAGATCCACCATAAATGTCATATTGGGTTGAATGGTGAGGGATTCTAGTACATTGAGACAGGTAGTATGGGTTTCCTGGAAAATGGAAGGGGACCTATAGGTTGCAAAGATATGGTATAAGACCTTGTTTATGGTGAGTTGCACATGTATGAGTGCCTGTGGGTCATACACATTAACAAGTCTGGATGTGAGACTGTTTTTAATATAAACTGAGACTCCTCTATCTTTAGTTCCCTCCTGTGCAGTAGCTGGTTGAAAGGTGTGAAAGGCATTATAACCTTGCATTGTTGGGGTACTCTCTGCAACTTTAAACCGTGTCTACATTACTAAACAGATGTCTACACTTTCCAGGGAGAGGAAGACTTGCAGAGAGTAGAGTTTCTTGTTAAGACTTCTAGCATTAAGCAGTATTACCTTCAGATATTCCTTTATAGGTTCAGTTAAGTCAGTAGGTTTATCAGTTTGCCATTGCCCAAACAAGGCACTGTGTGGGTGGAAAAGGACTTTGCCAATATCTTAAAGCCTATAAGGGATAAGTGCAGACTGTCCCTGGCAGATCAGCATGGTCTGTCAACTATGTTCTTCCAGGCCAACAAATACTGTCCCCCCTTGGACTGACACCAGAGGTTAAGCCAATTGTTAAAATCAATCATTTTCTGTTGGTAACATTGTATCATCCTTGGACAAGGTAGTATGCTGCTTAGTGCTAGGCTCATACCTGCCCAAGACACAAAATTCATGAGCTCGATCATGTCTCACTTCATATAGTCAAGGGAGGTATCGCTCAGGTAATTAAGACTCACATGGATTATGACACAACCATATTGGAACCTGTGGTTCAGTGACATGAGTGCCTGTATGACTTGACAGATCCTAGTCCCAGAAAGGCAGCTAACTGTGACACTCTCCTTACTCAGTCAGGTGAGGGAGACATTGGTATGCCTCACTATAGAATCACCAATGACAAAGAAATTTAGCTGTGCACTGGTTTGCCTTAAGGGCTTAGCAGTAGAGTCACTGGATACAGTGTTACTGTTCATAGATGTGTGCACTATTAAATATAAGTGCAAATATTTACATGTGCACATCTTCACATGCAGGCATTTCACACACATACATATATTAAATATACATAAAACACACTCACACACATTCATATTAAGAAATATTGGTGAAAACTCACCCACAGATAATACCTTTCATCTGTCCAGATTTTCTCAGAATTTCCAAATTTTTGCTTCATATTTTTGGTCTGTTCCTTATAATTTTTTTTAAATGGATTTTTGTGACAAATTAGTGAAGACTAAATTCACTAAATAATAACAGTAACTTGAGTTTCTGACTTCATATCCTTCAGAAAAATGCATACTAACACAACTTTTATTCTAGCAACTTTCTAAGTTTTTATGAGCAATATTTAACATTTGTCCCTATTTTTGGGGCTTTGTCCCTCCAATTAGTTTCGGCTCTGTCCACCTCACTGGCCCTCTTCAAGAGAAATCTCGATGAGTAGATGGGAAATAGAAAGTTCACCCAGGGGATCACTCCAGTGGCTCTACTTGATAGAGGCACTGGGAACTACCGTCGGGTGGCACAATGCCAGGGCACTTTATGGGCTAGGCTTGTAAAGGCTCCAGGGCCATGAGCCTAGTACACACCTATGAACCTATGAACTAAGAGTTTGAAAGGTATGACACAGATGCACACAAATATACACACCTAATGCATATGCAAAGTACTCAACATAAAAACTCATATACACCCAGACGCCCACAGCCACACTCACAGGCACACACAGGTGCTTATGCACACAGACACACACACACACACACACACACACACACACACACACACACACACACACACACACACACACACACACACACACACACACAATATGAAAGTTAGATTAAATATTAAAATCACAGATTGGGCATTCCTGAAAAATGTAGAGACGTCTTCCAAAGAAAAGACCAAGATTAACATTTTAGAGATCTTGTGTATGTGACGTATTGCACATTCTTCTTGGAACTGTTGCTGTAAATACTTCAGGAGTTCTGAAAAATTAGGTACTCATGAGGATAAGTTGAGATGAAGTAATGTATCGTATTTGTTGTACATGCTACACCAGCCATAGCTCTCAATTGTCCAGATTTTCACTAAAGGTCCAGAGTTTTGCCTCATATTTTGGCCTATGCCTCATAAGATGTGTGGATTTCTAGAAAATGATTGAGGATTGAAGTCACTAAATAATGTCATACATTTGTATTTCAGACTTCATATCCTTCAGAAAATGCATGTCAATGTAAAACCTATTATTCCGGGAGCTTTCTAAGTTTATATGAGCAATATTTAAACTCTGCCCCTATTTTAGGCATTTGTCCCCCCATTATTTTTGCCTTTGTCCAGATTTCTTGTGCTTGGAAGTTGATAAGTATGTGCACCTCTCATACAAATAGTTTAGAATTAACTTTCTATGCTTACTAGAATTAATTTGGTATATTTCTCCACCATGTACTATCATAAGTAGAGATTGTTTTCCTTAGGTCTTTGCAGTTAGTTATTAGAATTACTTTCCTAGAATTACTTTCCTCTTATTTCACTTCAGAAAGTTTAATTTCTCTGCTGACCTCTGTTGGCCATTCCTTGTTTCAAGATAACCGGTCCCATGGTTCCTCTGATTTGAAATATGGTCTCCCAGTCTTCTCTTAACTCTTCAAACTAGGAGGTCTGCAGTGAACCTTTAATGCTGAATAATGTCTCACTCTAGCTTGCCCTCTCATGGAGATGCCATCAAATCTAAATTAATTATAGCCTGATCAAGTTGCAGCTTAAGCTTTGGAGAAGTGTATGTAAGCAAGCATGACAGATCCATTTGTCTTATCATGCTACACTTAAAAGGAGAGGCAAGCATGTCATTTAGGCTGCTGTTTGGTAAATGAAACAGCTGTTTCTATTTGTAACAGAGGAAGTTCATTTATTTTGTTATGAATGCTAGCCTTTTTTGCTATTTTATTTTTTAATATGTACTAATAATTTCATCTTAGTTTATATACTATTGTCTTTACCACAACTTTGTGGCACACGTGATATGCTTTGTATTAACATTTAGAGGAAATGAGAGTTATCAGCCAGCCAGAAGCAACCTTGTGTTTCTGAGATCTCCAAGCAGGGCAGTCTACTGTTTTTCTCATTTTATCTGGCTTCTGAAGTATTAAATAGCCCATCTTTTTTGTACATTATTTTGTGTCAGTGCAGAAATCTATAAACCATGGCATAATTTGTTTCCCAACTATCATAATTTGCACCAATTCCAATAGGACACAGAGTTAGGAACTCTAAGATTGTCTAAAACTTACTATGACCAGTGATTTTTTGTTATGCATGAAGTAAGTTTTTTTTAAATGGCAGTGTTGCCAAGCTTGTATATTTTTATATCATGTCTGAGAAATGCTACAAGTGAGGAAAAAATTAATGGAGATATAAAATGTAACTGATTCTATTGTAATCAAAATGTATGCCAAAACTATTTAAATGGGAAAGGGAACAATAGGTTGCTCTATCTTTGCACCATTTTTTGGCTTAAATGATTTGTAGTATAAGAATATAACTTAAAGGGAAAAAAGTGTTTATATATATGTGTGTGTGTGTGTGTGTGTGTGTGTGTGTGTGTGTGTGTGTGTGTGTGTGTGTGTGTGTGGATTTATGTCATATGATCAATGATGCAGAACATCGAACAATGCAAGATCGAGTCCAAATGCTACTACAGCAAGACTGCTCTTAATGAGATTGCAGTGCAGTGGAGAGTGGTGAATTTGCCCCACTGTAGTGTGATGTCAGAAATAGTATCTTTACTTATCAGGGGTTGTGGGGGTGCAGGGGGAGCTTGCCGCCCCCCACACAGAAAAACATTTTTTTTTAATATTTTCAACATTTCAGAGAGTCAACCATTTGGTATCAGACTTGTATAGTTTGATGTTCTGAAATGTTGATCATATGATTTTATATATACATATGTATAACTATAGCTCTCTCTCTATATCTATATCCATGCATATTATATATATATATATATATATATATATATATATATATATATATATATATATATGTGTGTGTGTGTTTACATGCATGCACACACACACACACACACACACACACACACACACACACACACACACACACACACACACACAGCAATTTGATTATTAATATAATTTAAACATCATAAAACACAGTATACATAAATTAAACTCAATGACTTGGTGACCGCAGACATGATTTTGACCTTTAAGACAACTCTAAGGAAACCTAGAGAGGTTGGACAGCTTGCATCTTTTAACTGCATCAGACATTAGCTTGCCAAAAGGAACCTTGATGATTGGATGCGAGATATGAAATTCACCCCAAGGATCACGTCAGTTGCCCTGCTAGACAGGGGTCCAGGGAAGTAAACATTGTGGGAAGAAATATCCAGGGAATTGTTATGGCTAGGCTTGTATAGGCCCTAGGACTGATAGCCTAGTACCAACCTATGAACCTATGTATATGCAATTGAAAATGTTCAAAGTGGACAATATAAAAGAAGATGCCACCAAGCAAATAACCTTATTAAATGAAGTCCTTAAACAGAAAACTGCCCAGATTTCTGCATTGGAAGATTCTGTAACAGATGTAGACTACAGATTAACAGAAAGAGAGAAAAAATATAGACATTCTTCTTCAAGAAAACACTAGACTCACTGAAAAAATAGACGACATTGAAAATAGAATCAGAAGAAACAATATAAGAATCTATGGCATTCCGGAGCAGATGAAGGGGGCAATATGATTAATTTTCTGACTTCTTGGATTCCTAAAATCATAAACTACCTGAAACACTATCCTTTGAGATAGAAATGGCACACAGGTCTTTAACTATAACTTCTGTATCCAGTGAAAACAGCTATCCAAGATCTATTATTGTAAAATTTATCTCCACTCAAGACAAATACCTTGTTTTAAGAACTGCCTGGTTCCTTGTTCCATTAAACATTGGTGACCAAACTATTAGGTTTAGCAATGACTTTTCAACCCTTGTAATGTCCAAAAGAAGAGCATGTGTCCCTCTAATAAAATCATTAAAAAAGGAATGAATCATAGTACAACTCATATTCCCAGCAAAAAAAAAAAGACTATCCCTGCCAGAAAACTTTTGACTCCCTCAAAGAAGCATCCACATATGTCCAAAAAAAGAACCTTTTAAGTCAACCTGAACTCATGGATTCTTCAATAAACTTAAAAAGACAAGCTTCAAAAATGAGTAGACTATTAAAGAAAAAAAGAAATTCAAAGACAAATGATTATACATAACTTCACATTTCATGCAAGTTTTTGCTTTCTCCCTTCTAAATAAGTAGAATCATACACATAAGGTAATGTAACTTTTCTTTTCTCTCCTATTAACTTTTCCATAACAATGCTATCTTTATAAACAATATATAGCACTCAAAATTCAAGTAAATCAAAATCTTATTCAACTGCAAACTACTATTTTATACTTTTATCTCTTTATATACATGGCATAGCACTAGTGAAATGGTATAAAATCACTCATTCATTTCATATATTCATATAGATTTCTTTTATACCCTATATGTATTTATTCATATATGTGCCTTCTTTTTCTGTTTAAGTCCTAGTGTCATAGTATTTAATCACTGCAGACAGAGAAATGCTTATTGTGTTACTTTTAAGTATTTAAAAAGAAAGTGGTGACATTTTATTATTATATATACATTTACTACTTAACTGAACTTCTGTAATGTGCTCCATTTAGCTAATATATCTTATAACTGTGTATGGTTCATAATTTGGAGCCGTTATTTTAAATATTCATCATTTTACAAGTTATGCTTAAAAGTTTCACTTCACTAGAAAATTCTTACCTACTTACTTTTTGATAGAATTTTGACAACTTTTGTGACACACTCGAGCTTCTAAAGACTTCAATTAGCTCCCAGAATCATGAGAAACAATCTCTGCTGTCTTTCTGGAAGTAGGCATGACCTTTGAACCTGTTTCTCTTCACTGAGCTCTAACAGCTAATCAGATTCAAGAATGATCGTTTGAACTGTGTTTTCATTCATTTAGCAATTATTGTTATCTAAAAAGTCTTATAAGCATATGTTTTATTGTAAATAGTGATTTATTTAATTTGAATTACATTTCTATTTCATTAAGAATTACAAATATGTTTCTGACAGTGACAGTTTTAAATGCATCTTGTTTCCTGTCTGTTTTAATGACATTATAGTCCTGTATTTACTCACAGAAACAAATAATTATTAGGATTAATCAATTTATTTTAGTCTGTTTAGATAGAAAAAAATATTAAGAAATTTTATACAGCTTCATGTTCTTAGCTCATGTATACATAGTATAAGCAATCATTTTTTTCCTTTTGTATGTTTTTAATGTACATGCTGTTTCCCTTCTGCTTGCTATTAACATTCAGTAGCTAAAAATTCCCACTAGATGTCATGAAAGGGTTAGTTTGTGGCTTCTATGAGAGATGCAGTAAGCCTGGATTTAGTTTATCCATGCAGAAGGTTGTTCAAACACTTTTGTTGTTTTCAAATTTAGAGTTTTTTAATTGTCCATAACAGTTTTAAAAATTTATTTGTCATAATAAATCAAGGAAAGCACTTTTCAATTTTACTTATAATAGCAGCCTCCATCAAATGATAATATTTAACATTATATCTATTAATGTCAATGGGTTGAACAACTCCATGAAAAGGACTAGTGCCAACAAATATTTAGTGCGACATAAAGCAGAATTTTCATTCAGTCAGGAATCTCACTTAGTAATAGAAGATCTAAACAAATTAACCTTTAAGGATTATAAGATTTTGGTAAGTTCAAACTGCAACCACAAGAGAAGAGGTGTCCTAATTTTACATAGAAAATCAATGTGAATTCCAGAAATAGTTGATTCATACTCAAGCAATGATGGTATGCTTGCTTTAGTCATACTAAAACTAGATAAAGAAAGATGTACACTTTTGCAAACACCTACAGTGTATTGGGTATTGGGACTAAAACTGTGAAAAAACATTTAGACACCATAACATTAAAGTCTAAAGGTGAGTTACTATTAGCAGGTGATTTTAATTGTATTTTGTCCTCCACTGATACTACAAGCTCTAAGCCCTTCAAGATGTCCCATTGACATTGAAGGTATAAAAATATTATCCTCCCTAAAATATTCTCACTACTCTTACAGATTTGGCATGCAGACCAACATAGACAAAGTCTTTGTAACCAGTTCTTTACTGGACAAAATTGGTAATGTAGTGCTGACATCATGCCCTATGTCTGACCACAATGCTATCACCTTCATTGTAACACTTAATACTGACCCCTTAAATTTCTGCCAAAGATTACCTGCTTATCTAGTAACAATACAAGGCTTTAAAGCATGGTTTCTAAATGAAATAAAACTTTACCTAGACATCAACAATAATGGAGAGGTTTCAGATATTATCCTATGGGAGACTTTAAAGGTAGTCTTACATGTTAAAGTCAAAAGTTGGTATATAAGTAAAAGGAAAGAGTGGGATAAAAACTGGTAGACATACAAAAAGAAATTGATGAACTAAAACTTACAACAAATGACAAATCTGCATTAGCTGGCATATGTGAACTGAACAAAGAATATTAGGATATCATGCAGCATAAAATATCAATAAATCTGGAAAAATCAGATTACAATCCTACTCAATCCCAAGAGTATGCACAGGATTGCAATTAGATCTAAACACTTAAATGAAAAAAAGTCATAAAAAATAAATAATATACGCTAGAAATAATCAGACTATCAAAGCTACAGATCTAAAAAATATCTTACTATGTTTTAAAAACCATGACAGGAATATTAAAAATAATAACTCATCTACAAGTGATAACAAAAGTATAAACAACTTTCTTGCTAATAATATTCAAAATAAGATATCCAAACACAATGTTAATAACATAGATAAACCCATTTCTTTTAAAGAATTAAAGGAACAAATAAAAAAATCTTAAAACAAAAAAAGCACCAGGTCTGGATGGTCTAATTTCGGAATTTTACAAACTCTTATTTATTTATTTATTTTACATTTGTTGATTGGGCTAGTCTAACTGGATACATGTCCATTTTCAGTAGAGGCCCAGGGAGATAAGCTCCACTTTAAACTAAATAAATCAAGACAGAACAAAAGTCCAAAAAAATATCTAAATACATATGCATGAAGATTTTCTTCAAGAATTTGAATTATACAGAACTAAATTATACAGACTGTGACTACTGAGTTTAACAAGGCAAACTACAGTACTATTATCATGGGAAAGTGATTGATATTCACCATAAGTATATTGGGTAGGAATGTACCTTTACAATGATGCATATAGGTTATAAAAAGTATAACACTGAGAAAATAAGAAAACTATTAAATATATGTACATAAAGAAGTAATTACAGTCATAGTGAAAGAAATAGTTGGTCTATACACAAGGTCGAAGACGTGCTCAGTGCAGAAAGAATGTTGTAAAGAGCATAGTCAGTGATAGTTCCTTGGGAATAAGATACTAAGAAGGGAGTGAATTTACTAATTCTGCAAAGTGGGTTATTGGAGGAGAGTTATAGAATAATGTTATACTGGGTGGGGGGTGTTAGTCAGGGTTAGTACATGGACATAGCCATTGTGTTACCTGTATATCTCTTACCTGATAACATCTTGTAAATCTTACTCAATGCATTCCAAGAAGTTAAAACTACAGCAAACATCCCTCCCTCATGGAAATATTCTATCATCTCTCCCATCTTAAAACCAAATAAATACCCCAACCTTTGCACATCATACAGGCTGATTTCTTTGCTTAACATTGATTACAAGATATTCATGTCTATCTTAGCAAACAGATTAAATAATATTCTTTCAATATTAATTCATGAAGACCAAACCGGGTTTATCAAAAGCAGAAAGGTACAAGACAATGCAATTAGATTACTGTCCTTAATAGACTTAGCAAACAAGAAAAAACAAGCTTTCTATTTTAAGCCTTGATATAGATAAAGCTTTTGACTCCCTAAGCTGGCTATATCTGTCTAAAGCTCTGCAAAAATACAATTTCTCCCTAAACTTTATAGGATTAATTAAAAAGCTATACGAAAAGTCCATAGCCTATGTAAAGATTGGATCTTATCTATCTAGCCCATTCGAAATACTAAGTGGTACTAAACAGGGGTGCCCCCTCTCTCCATTACTCTTTGTTCTGGCTATTGAACCTCTTGAAAATTATGTTAGAAATAATGACAGTGTTAAAGGCTATAAAGTATTGGACAAATTATACCCCGAGATACAACTGTTTGTTGATGACCTACTAATAACTTCTAATGATACTGAAAATACAGTAGATCACCTATTACATAATCTAGACTTCTTTGCAAGCACCTCTGATCTAAAATTCAATCACAACAAAAACTCAGGTACTTCTAGTGAATAAAACTGTTACTATGAAACTTAGATCAAAAAGAGACAAACTGGGAGAGCATGCATATTAAATATATAGGTATCATTACTGAATCTAATTATAAAAACTCACTCACATCTAATTACCAACAACTTATAAACTCAATTACAAGTCTAAATGACAGTTGGAACAGACTCTTCTTCATATCTCAAGATAGACTAACTTTAATCAAAATGATACTGTTACCTAAAATCGTATTCGTTGGCCAAGTTCTAATAATTACCCCACCTGTCAAAATTAATCAGAAAATGAACAACTTATTACTCAACTTCCTTTGTTATCCCAAAAAAATAAGAATTTCTCTTCTCTGGCACACCACTAGCTGGAATGAAGGAGGTATAGGGTTTCCAAATATTGATTTTTTATTTAAATTCCACATTTATTAACATAGTGTTGCTTTGTAAATAAATACATGTAACCTTACTTCTTAATTGTAATAGGACATTGCTTGAACCATATACTCATAGAAACATTTTAAAAATATACATTCAAAGTGAAAGGTCAAAACTTGTTTTACACCTCTTACAAACTGAATATTGTTGTTGTTTAAAAAACTAATTATGTTTCCTTTTGCCTATACAGATGAATGTTTAATATATTTTGAAACTCAGAAAATGTTAAAATTTGAGAAGGGTGACCCTATTATACTGGAATCAATTTCTCTCAGCTAATACAATAATTTCTGCAGACTATTTGATCAGCAAAACTTATACTTGACATCCAAACTTATAAGCATTTTATACATACTAAGCTTGTATCCCTCATTAGAGGCAAACAATATGAATAACTTAAAAATCTTAGATTTTATCTCAACAGTTATTAATAGCTCACCCAAGAACACTTCATACATATCTGTTATTTATAAAATTCTCAGAAATGATTTAGCAAAACCGATGTTTCGTTTCGGCATTATTCAAGTGAAGTTAATAAACAAGTATTCTCAGAAACAGATAAAAAAACTTGGTTAACAGTCAGTGAAGGAATCTACATCTTCCCTGTTCTGGCATGTATACACATGGAAATTTTTACATAGATGTTTTTTCACCTCACATAGACTAGCAATAATGTACAAGAAAGATAAAATGAAATGCTGGAGATGTGGACACCCTGATACTGACTGGATACATATGGTTGTTAATTGAAAAATAATTATCCCATTTTGGTTAGACTTTAAATATCTTTGTAAAGCAGTATGGAATGACAACTGTATAATTTTTGACTCCCTTATCCTTTTCAGTTATCCTGTTCCTGAAGTCATTCTTAAAAAACAAACATTTTTACTATGGTCTATCCTCTCTATAGACAAGAAAATTGTTACTAAAAATTGGAAATCCCAATCTACTCCTGTCTTTAAAGCTGAGTTTATTCATCTTGTGAAATACATTTGCAAGAATGAGATTGCTACTATAAAAACAAGGACTAGCAACACAACTCATCATTTAATTGCTTGGACAAAATTGTCTAAGTGTTCTCCTGTGTATATTGCTTTTTTAATTGTTATGGACATTGTATATAGTTTGTTTGTTTTTTCTTGTTACTATACCGTTAAGTTATTGTGTTATAAAATGAATAAAGCATTTTGGAAAAAAAGAAAATGTTCTAGTCTTTTTGCTCAAGTCTCAGCTGTGCAATATATCTACCTGTGCAATACCAGGTGCTGCTAATAGAGATATAAAATGTGATTATGTCTAGTGTTATCAAGTGTTACAAATGTTTTCTTCTTACTACATATGTTATATTTATATGTATTGTCAGCACATGGAGCTCAAAGCAATGACATTTCATTTAGCCAGCGCTGAGGTGTGGGTATAAATTACAATAAAGTTGACTTTGTCTTTGAGTTTACTTTGACTTTGACTTTAAAATAATTACTGAGAGTTTTTGGAAAGAATTTATATTAAGGAAAGAAATCAGAGTATAACCTTTGTTTGAGCGATAACTTTATTTTTTCCTATAAATATTTGTTCTTTTTACAGAAATAAACAGTTATCTATTAATGAGGGAACCTGTAATTTATGACAAAAGTACATATTCCATATTTTCATGTAAAGCTTATTTGTAATACATAGAGCACCCTGATTATACTCTAAAAATGAAAGAAAACTGGCTGTGCTATATTTCATTTCTACTTAAGATCATGGCCATAATAAGCATATTATCACCTGGATCTTGGATATGAACCTCATTTTTGTAAAATAAAATGAACCTCTTTCTGCTGCAGAGATGGCAGTCACAAAGAAAGAGCACTAGAACCCAGACAGCAGCTTAAAAAACAGTTGGCAGTGTAACACATTTTGTACTGCCAGAGAGCATACCTGTAATCAATCATCACTTTTAAAGATGATTATATACCTTGTCCTGTTACAAAACCTCTTTTTCAAGTAGTATTATAAAATAAGGGTAGCAAAAACTCCTTGTGTATTACAAAACCTTATGATTAGATTGCTGTTCATAATTATCTGCTACTATTTGTGCAAAAGTGAATGTCAAGAAATGTATCTATCCAGCTTAACTCTTGGGGTAAACTTCTAGACTTTCACTTTTTGAATGCATTACAACTTGAGTTTGAAGAGAGAACCAGTCATAATCCTTTGTGTCACACCACAAAGAGCAGTAGAGGCACACTTATTACTCATGTAAATCCTTAACAGCAGCACCATTTGTATCATGCAGTGAAATGTGGGAAGCTCAGGATGTCACACGCTGCAAACAAATATAAAGCCTATGTTCTGCCTGAACCAGCACACATACTGCATCTGAATCCACTCCTCAGTTGTCTATACATGCCACATAAGAACATTCACATACTCAAATAGGCACAGACACACACACACACACACACACACACACACACACACACACACACACACACATATACAGTGCATGTATGTATGCACATCTACAGCTGTATACATGGCTGCTTATGCTGACCCACATTTCGTCAAGTGTAGAACCCTCTATATGAATGTAGCTGATATTTTTTGTGACACATCTAGATATCCTTGACTGGCACCCAATCATCTTTCTTTGTCCTGTCTGGTGTCATAATCCCCATAGGCCATGATGCCACCATAGCTATGGTATCCAGCATCATGCGGTACAGAATGCAGCATACAGAAACTATCCATATACTGCAGTATAGCAACAGAGGTATCCAGGCATCAGAAGTGCATCTTCAGTTAGGAAAAGACTTCTTCAGTGATGTTTCAGGTCTTCAGTCAATGCCATGTTGCACTCACTAGTGTGAGACATCATGGCTGTAGGCACATAATTCATCCTTTACTGGATTATTCTGTAATATGCTATCACTCTGGAAAGCATGATGCAGTGCCCATTCAGACAGTTGTGAACATTGCTCAGATGTTTTGCATACATAAGCTTCCACTATCAAGTGTTGAGTTACAACTCAGTGAGAAACCAGCTTAGCAAGCAGAACTAGCTTGAAATTTTGCCCAGTGAAAACAATTAAGTGTTTTTTGCAGAGGCCCCATATAGGGGACACACATCCCACATCAGCTGTCCTTAAATATATAGAGGGAGTGAAAGAGAGAGAAAACACCAACACAATGAAAGGGGTAATCTGTGAACACAAATGAATCACTGTTGTTGCACATTTAGATATTACACTGCTAGGGTTTTCCTCTGGAAACATGTGATCAAGAAGTTTAGTATTGGTGAGCTGAACTGGACCAATCAGAATCGTAGAACTTTATCCAGTTTGCACTCAGTGAGATGTAGGAAAGCTGTACTAGATGCGTATTTATTCATGATCATCACACACCATACCTCTCAACCTGGAAACATCAAATATTTGGACAAAAGACCATGAAAAATAGGTATAAATCTGTATGCTGATTAACATAAAATGTGTATATATAATTATGTAATTCCACCCACTCCAGTAGAATAGTGGGATACCAACTTTCAAATGCAAACTGAAGAACAGACAACAAAAATATGGCCCCAGACCCTGTAGTAAATGGTAACCATTTTTTTAATGTATAGCAATGATGTTCACTGGGAATGGAAAAGATGAACCTTAGGATTTTGTTTTGGTGACTTGCAGTATGTGGGTTTTGTGGTAAATTAGGGCATTTAATGGTAGGCAATATCTAATGATAGCAAAATAATATTATAGTTTGCTGGGACCTCTAAAAGTCATTCTCCATGGCCTACTGATCAGTAGTGTAGATAGAGTTTGTGCTGCCTGGAGCTGTCTTTGAGTTTGCTACCCTTCCCTCCTCAAAAAATTATGATCGAATGAGGTTCCCCATACACAGCCCTCCCCCTGCAGCCATTCCAATATCCCCTTACATAGCTATGTCTCCCCATTTACCATAAACACTGTAATGTGCATACTGCTTTACTTCTACAATGATTATTTGGATTTCATTTAAAACTTTTATTTTACATTTTATAGCACAAGCACTAATCGACATCTACTAAACAAAACATTACAGTCTCACAATGAAAATAGACTTAGAATTGAAACTTCTCTGCCCTTAAAAGTAAACTCACATTCACTGAAACAGCATTGAAAAACACATTCAAAAAATGCATCTGGCTAATGGCAGATAAAGATTACTTTTGGGCTGTTTTCAAATCATAGGCCCCTTGCACATGAAACATACATGTGTTCTTTGATACACCTTCCTGACTGTATTACATTATATTCCTTGTATAATACAGCATACTTGTTAGAGCGCATTTTAGATTTATTGTTTTGAAAATTTTTCCAGAAAGCAATGAAACAAAACGCATGAACCAATAATGACAAAATTGCCCAATTCAAAACATTCATCATAAAAGTCTACTCAGACTTCTACAATCCACCAGTATCAGTAAATATGCACAATCTCTGCAGAAGTAAAAGTTATCTAAATAATTCCATATTAAAGAAATCTGTAACTAATGATGTTGCTGCTAGCAAACAACTTTATATTTCATTGTTTCATCTACAAATAAAGTGCCTATTGCCCTTAAGGGATAAGTTGCCTATGTTGCATTAAAAAATGCTAAACTAGCAATATTGCAATAGGGAATGGATGGCAAACTGATAACAAGTTCATAGTTACTAGGTTTATCCACCAAAGAGGCCATTCTCAGGACTGCAGCATCCACCCCCTTTAAAAGTACAAACAGCATGGTATCAGCAATCCATCTATATACTGTGGGAGTAGAACCCACAGCCTTCTGCATCAAAAGCAAGTATATGATCTGCTGTGCTACTAACACAAACAGGCTTAGTATTAGCAGTATTAAACTTCTCTCCCCCTGAAGAATTATGCAGCACAACAAATCTGGAAAAAGCCAAAAATTTATTGGGGGGGCATCTACAACTGTTTACATGGCTGCTTATGCTGACCCACATTTCGTCAAGTGTAGAACCCTCTATATGAATGTAGCTGATATTTTTTGTGACACATCTAGATATCCTTGACTGGCACCAAATCATCTTTCTTTGTCCTGTCTGGTGTCATAATCCCCATAGGCCATGATGCCACCATAGCTATGGTATCCAGCATCATGCGGTACAGAATGCAGCATACAGAAACTATGCATATACTGCAGCATAGCAAAATAGGTATCCAGGCATCAGAAGTGCATCTTCAGTTAGGAAAAGGCCTCTTCAGTAATGTTTCAGGTCTTCAGTCAATGCCATGTTGCACTCACTAGTGTAAGACATCATGGCTGTAGGCACTTAATTCATCCTTTACTGGATTATTCTGTAATATGCTATCACTCTGGAAAGCATGATGCAGTGCCCATTCAAACAGTTGTGAACATTGATCATATGTGTTGCATACATAAGCTTCCACTATCAAGTGTTAAGTTACAACTCAGTGAGAAACTAGCTTAGCAAGCAGAATTAGCTGGAAATTTTGCCCAATGAAAACAATTAAGTGTTTTTTTTTGTAGAGGCCCCATATAGGGGACACACATCCCACACCAGCTGTCCTTAAATATATTGAGAGAGTGAAAGAGAGAGAAAACACCAACATGATGAAAGAGGAAATCTGTGAACACAAATGAATCGCTGTTGGTACACATATAGACATTAAACTGCTAGGGTTTTCCTGTGGAAACATGTGATCAAGAAGTTTAGTATTGGTGAGCTGAACTGGACCAATCAGAATCATAAAACCTCATCCAGTTTGCACTCAGTGAGACGTAGGAAAGCTGTACTAGATGTGTATTTATTCATGATCATCACACACCATACCTCTCAACCTGGAAACATCAAAAATTTGGACAAAGGCCCATGAAAAATAGGTATAAATCTGTATGCTGATTAACATAAAATGTGTATCTATAATTATGTAACCCCAGCCACTCCAGTGGAATTGTGGGATACCAACTTTCAAATGCAAACTGAAGAACAGACAACCAAAATATGGCCCCTGACTCTGTAGTAAATGGTAACCATTTTTTAATGTGTAGCAATGATGTTCACTGGGAAGGGAGAAGATGAACCTTAGGATTTTGTTTTTGGTGACTTGCAGTTTGTGGGTTTTGTGGTAAATTAGGGCATTTAATGATGGGCAATATTCTAATCATAGCAAAAGAATATTATAGTTTGCTGAGACCTCTAAAAGTCATTCTCCATGGCCTACTGATCAGTAGTGTAGATGGAGTTTGTGCTGCCCGGAGCTGTCTTTGAGTTTGCCACCCTTCCCTCCTCAAAAAATTATGATTGAATGAGGTTCCCCATACACAGCCCTCCCCCTGCAGCCATTCCAATATCCCCTTACTTGGCTAGTTCTCCCCATTTACCATAAACACTGTAATGTGCATACTGCTTTACTTCTACAATGATTATTTAGATTTCATTTAAAACTTTTATTTTACATTTTATAGCACAAGCACTAATAAACATCTACTAAACAAAGCAATACAGTCTCACAATGAAAATAGACTTAGCATTGAAACTTCTCTGCCCTTGAAAGTAAACTCACATTCACTGAAACAGCATTGAAAAACACATTCAAAAAATGCATCTGGCTAATGGCAGATAAAGATTACCTTTGGGCTGTTTTCAAATCATAGGTCCCTTGCACATGAAACATACATGTGTTCTTTGATACACCTTCCTGACTGTATTACATTATATTTCTTGTATAATAATACAGCACATAATACAGCATAGTTGTTAGAGCGCATTTTAGATTTATTGTTTTGAACATTTTTCCAGAAAGCAATGAAACAAAATGCATGAACCAATAATGACAAAACTGCCCAGTTCAGAACATTCATCATAAAAGTCTACTCAGACTTCTACAATCCACCAGTATCAGTAAATATGCACAATATCTGCAGAAATAAAAGTCATCTAAATAATTCCATATTAAAGAGATCTGTAACTAATGATGTTGCTGCAAGCAACCAACTTTATATTTCATTTTTTCATCTACAAATAAAGTGCCTGTTGCCCTTAAAGAATAAGTTGTCTATGTTACATTAAAAAATGCTAAACTAGCTATATTGCAATAAGGAATGGATGGCAAACTGATAACAAGTTCATAGTTACTAGGTTTCTCCACCAAAGAGGCCATTCTCAGGACTGCAGCATCCGCCCCCTTTAAAACTACAAACAGCATGGTATCAGCAATCCATCTATATACTGTGGGAGTAGAACCCACAGCCGTCTGCATCAAAAGCAAGTATTCAACCTGCTGTGCTACTAACACAAACAGGCTTAGTATTAGCAGCATTAAACTTCTCTCCCCCTGAAGAATTATGCTACACAACAAATCTGGAACAAGCCAAAAATTTATGGGGGGGGGGCAAGGCACAAAACTAGGGACAGATTTTAAACATTGCTTATATAAGCTTAGAACAGTTGCTAGAATAAAATGGTTTGTGTTATCATGTGTTTCCTAAAAGATAGGGAGACTGAAACTTAAATGGCTATCATTATTTAGTGAATTCGGTTCTCACTAATTTGCTAGAAAACCACAAATTTTAAGAGGAACAGACCAAAGAGCCAAGCATCAAATGTAAGTGGTGGTGTGGGTAGAAAATTCAGGCTCTTGCTCCTTTTACCTACCACCAGGTATATGTAACTGAGGCATTACACACGCATACAATTTTTTGTGGCCCATACATACACATTTTTGTGGCCCAGAATGGACTAGTAAAAGTTAAGCAGTAGAGCCCAAAAAGTTTGAATGAACTTACAGATAGTTGCACTAGATGAATGGACTTACAGCGCAACACAAAGCAGATACCTTTGTGGCCCACAACAGACATAGTAAAAGTTAAACAGTAGATTGCAAAAATAGACTTAATGGACTTGCAGCTAGTTGAACAGACTTGCAGATAGTTGAACTAGTTGAATGGACTTACAGCACAGCACAAAGCAGATACCTCCCTCTTTGTGGCCCAGAACGGACTTAGTAAAAGTTAAACAGTAGACTGCAAAAATGGACTTAATGGACTTGCAGATAGTTGAACAGACCTTGCAGATAGTTGAACGAGTTGAACAGACTTACAGCACAGCACAAAGCAGATAGTTGAACACACACACCTCCCTCTTTGACCCAGAATGGACTTGCAGATAGCTGAAATTACTTACAGCAAATAAAAGTTAAACAGTAGAACTTTAGCCTAGCAAAAACAGACTTGCACACAAAAGTTAAACAGTAGACCTTTAGCCCAGCAAAAATGGACTTGCACACAGTTAATTGGCTGTCTGAAAAGAGTAAAAGCTATACTAAGCAGAAGCTTGCTTGAACAGACTTACAGTGACTTAACAGTTCAATTCTTTTTTCTTACCTGGAGGCTGGGACATGTGTGCAGACTGCAAAATTATGCACATCTGCTACCATTTCTGTTATATTCCCTATTTCCCTCAAAATATTTCAAAGTAGATATCTGACCAAGACCAACAGGCAGTAGCTGATGTCATCACACACGCCCCTGTAGGCTGGTGATGTGTAGTGACATCATCCATAAATTTAGCATGGTAATACAAAATAAATAAATAAATAAATAAAATAATCACAAAAAATCAGGAATTAAAAGGACCACTCAGGAATTCATGGCACCCCATTATTTTGCCTGCAAAATTGATAAATACTCAGGAATTCGGTATGGTTGAGAGGTATGTCACACACACACCTTACATTTTCATTAAATAGAATCAGTTTATGTAAGAGTAGGCAAGGACATCCTCTGTGTTGAACAAAAACATACTTATGTGTGTACAACTGGTGGTACCTGTGATACTAAATATACCTTTGATATGGTAGAAACTGCTTATCAAGACTGTCATCTCAGCAATAGCTGTGTGCATGTGGCTTATATTGCATGCATGTGTCACCATACATTGTAGGAAATAACTGAAATCCTCCTTTCAAACTGTGGTATGTGCATGGTATCCCCTGCTGGCCTACCTCTCAACCTGTGAGCTTAAGAAACATGGATAAAACATGAAATACTAGACAGTGCAGTGGCACAGTGGTGCAGCAGTTGTGTTGTCATTTCATAGAAAGAAGTTCTCCAGTTTGATTCTTGGCTGGGGTGCCTTCTGTGCAGAGTCTGCATGTTCTCCCTATGTTTGTGTGGGTTTCTTCCCACATTACAAAAACAGGCATCTGGAGCACTTCTTCCCATGCCTCTGCTGAAAATTGGCTTTGTTCCAAGTCAGACTTTCCCAGAGGCCCAAAAGCAAGGACATATTTTAAATATTACTCTTATAAATTTATAAAGTTGCTGGAATAACAGGATTGTGTTAGCATGCATTTTTCTGAGGAACGTGAAGTCTGAAACTCAATTGTATGTTATAATTTAGTGACATCAGTTCACAGTGATTTTCCAGAAAACCACACATTTTATGAGGAACAGACCAAATTATGAGGCAAAAATTTGGACATTCTGCACTATGCATGCTAGATGGTGGAATATGCTCATGACTTTCATTTCCAGGAACAGAGGATATCCAAGAACAATAGGTGCATCCACATAATGATGCATGTGACCGATTGTGTCACATCTATTAGATAATGTATGATATGTAAATACAATATGTGGTCATCTGGTGTGTTTGGTACCTGAAACATCTTACACTGTAGCTTTAGAGCTGTGAAAAATTGGAAAGTCAGTGAAAATTTTGTAACCACTTTGATGAAGCACAAATGATGGAGATAAACTCTTGCTGACATACCATCTACACAATGTGCAAGCTACGTGCTGTTATCTATTATTGTAGTCCATCATTTCTTATTAAAGGTTTCATTTATACTAAAATGATTATATACAGTGCTGAAATTTTGCCTTTTTTTACTGTGTCTGCCTAGCTCTTGCATAGAATGTTAGTTTGGTATCTTTTTGGACTACATATCTATCTATCTATCTGAATATGTGTGTGCTTGTATCTAGCTAGATAGATAGATAGATAGATAGATAGATAGATAGATAGATAGACAGACAGATGGGATCAGTTCCCTATGTTACATCTTCATTTTGAGCTGGGCAAAACTGAAAGTGATCTTTAACCAGTGCTAGAGATGTTGAAAGAAGGAAGATCAAGTGTGTGCATAAGTAAGATAAGTGTGCATTTGGGATTTTAATATCAAAACTTGGATATACTGAAACTGTCATCATTAGGGGTGGGAGTGTGTGTGTGCAATAGATTGCATGGGCTAGAGAAGGGACAGATTTAGTGTTGTGAGTGTGTGTTGCTGTGTGAGATGTGTGTCTGAGTGTTTTATATTGTAGTAGTACTGCCAAAAGGGTTTTTGCTAAGGTAAGATGTAAAGTTGGGGTTGGGCGAGGGCAAGGTTAAGGTTAGGGTTAGCACACATTAGTAAGATGATGCAGGGAGGAATAAAATTTTACTCAGAACCATCGACATTTCTGGGGTAGAGCACATGGCTAAATAGCATTAATCACTTCCCCAGACTGCTGCATTTGCATATGGTTTCACTCACAAGATTGCTTTAAGTGCTGAAACCCTTGTGTGTGGGGGGGGGACCTCAGTGACAAAACAGGCCATAAATTGGAGAGGCTTAGCACAATGTGGAAACCTTATCAACATGCTAAGCCTTTCTGAGTCCAAGAGTATGTTATGTACAAAAGCTGTTCATACTTACAACTCATGATGATTGTTTGTTGATCATGCCTTACTGTCATGCCTATTACAGTCTGGAGGCAAACTTTACTTGCTGGAGATTTTAGAGAAGAAGAATACACTGCAATATTGGTGGGTGAAACTGCACTTGTTTATGGAATAAAATACGTAGCACTTCCCAAAACAAACAAAGGAAATTATCTGCAATTACTTTACATTTCCCTTTCTGCTTTTGTCCTCCTTTAATATTTATTTATGTACCCTTTATTGATTGGGTTACTCCCTTTAGACTAGTTTTCATGGGAGACCCAAGGTGGTATCTGTACTATTATGGAAAATGTGTTCAATGCATTAAGGAGCTTCTTGCGAGCAGGGGACCCTTTTAGCAAGGACACTTCCTGCTTCTGTTCTGGGTGCAATGGTGGCTCGAAGAAGCAGGGAGAATGATATTGGATGTGGGAGAGGCTGGAGACAGTGGTGCTGAGCTTATGTTAATGGAGGATCGAGTAATGTGGAAAGAGGAAAAGGAGGATATTATCAGTCCTCAGAGGTCAGAAGATGTGTTGTAAGAAGTCAGTCAAGCCTTTCAGGATGATTTATTTGGCAAAATAGATGGTAGGAAGTCAGTCAAGCCTTTAGGGAAGGAGAGTGAATGCACTGAAAATGTTGATGTGGACATTGACAAAAGGTTGAAGGTGTCTTTATTTTCACAAGACTCCAACATGTTTTTTCAACAGCAGTTGTTGGAGGGAGTAAATGAGAGCCAGAATGGATGTATTGTTACAACCCTCCAGTTGGGTTGGTTCTAGGATGATTTATTATAGGATCTCATATTGCAAAGTGAACCAGATAGTAAGAGAGCAGTTTCATGGGCAGACATATTGAACAAATACAGGAAGAAAGAGCAGAGGATTTGGTGAAGGAGAAGAATACAGATACAGTAAAAAGTGAGAAAGGAGAAAAGAAAAGAAGGTAGATTCAAGAAAAAAGAAGTATTTAATAAGGCTAAGAAGCAAAGAAGAAAAAAGGACTAGATAGGTTTAATATCTGAGACAACATAATAACATATGTGAGCATTTCTCCAGAAGAAGTAAGTATTCATTCATATTAATAAAAACACATTTTGTGACATTATACTTGAAACTGGACAGTGTATAGAAAAGCTTTTGGGTGAATGAAAAAAAAGCTGTTACCCATGGAATTTATATGTATTTCAAGTACAGTAGAGAGTCGATTATCCAAACGTCGATTATCCGAAACATCAGTTATCTGAACCAGCCTTCCAAAGTTTTTGGGTAGGAAAAATCATAAAGTCTGAATATGCAAATATTATGTGAATTCTCTTGAGCATGTTTTTTGAGCTTGTAGTCAACCCTTGTGTAAAAAACATTATTTATTGTCCACTGGAATCACTGAATGGTTGAAAAGTGTATTCTTGTGTGCAGAAAAAACACAATTTTAGAAGTTTTTTATCTGGTTTAATTATATGTTTGTTTATCTGAACAGTTTGATTATCCAAACTACCCTCAGTCCCAACTAGTTTGGATAATCAACTCTCTACTGTATTTAACAGAGAAACAAAAAAGAAAATGTATGCATAGTTTCTAACTGAAGTGGAAAAAAAGGCATTAAAAGAATATTTAAAGACTGTATAAATAAGTGAGAGACATTACTAACATTTATTACAATAGAGGTTTATGGACTAAGGGTTGGGAATGTAGTAGTGTAACAAAAATGGGAAATTAAAAAATAATTGTGCACCTTCCAAGTATAATAAATGTAGATGGAAACAAAGGTGCAGTGAAATATTGGAAGCAATAAAAAAATGTGTTTTTTTTGTGGTAAAAATAATCATTTAATTAATAACTGCAACAAAAGGAAATGTTATATTTGTGGCAGACTGGGTCATGATGCAAAAAGATGTGAATTGAAATGTTTTAAATGTGAAAAAACAGATAATTTATGGATGGACTGTAAAGAATATGTAGAAGAATGTAAGAAGGAAGTAATTATAGAGCAAGAGAGTGTATAAGAGATAGAAAAAGAAGAAGAAACAGAACAAGAGCAAGAAAAAGAACAAGATAAACATATAATAATAGATAAAAATGAGATAGAGGAAAGAGGAATAGTAAAAGAAAAAAAATGAAAGAAAAAAGGAAATGAGGGAATGTCAAAGAAAAGTGAAGAAGAAGAGGCAAATTGGAGAGTAATGAAAGGAAGACAAAATATCATTTGAAAGAGGGTAAAAGACAGGAAAAGAAAATTTACAGGTTTAGGTATGAAATAAAATAAGAAAGAGAAATGGAAAGGATAAGAAAAGGGGAGTATAAATATGAAAATGACAAAAACAAACAAATGAAGAAATGAGGATTCTAGCAAAAACTGTGAATAGTATAAAACATGTAACAAGAAGAATAGGGGTATTAGAATGGTGCACAGCACTTGATATGGATGCAATTATACTAAAAGACACATGGATACTAGCAGAAAAAGAGATATTGCAATAAGAAAAATTGTGGGGTGTGAGATCATTTGGAATATAGGAAAATATATGTGTCCAGGAATATTATATAAGAACTCAGTAAAAATTTTGGATATCACTTCGGTAATAAAGTTAGATATTTATGATAGTATATTTGAGATGGAAAGGACATGTTTATAGAATTATAGCAGTTTATGCATATGTGATGAAAAAAGAAAGAGAAGGAATGTTTAACAAAATTTTAGATTACATAAGTGTGAATATGGATATAATATTAGTAAGTGATTTTAACTGTGATTTCAGAAAAGGAAAAAAGGGAGTGGCAACAGAAATACAATGTTAGAAGTGATTAAAAGTGGGAAAACTATATATTTGCGATAATAAACAATGGTCATATAGTAGAAGTAATCTAAGAATGGAGAAAGAGTAATGTTTTTATTATCCTACAAAATGTGTAAAATAAATAATGACTATTGTATTTTCATTTATAGGGGGATTAAGACTGAACCCAGTCAAAAGAGCAATTGTATATGTGAAAGAAGAAGGAGAGTTAGGTTTACTAAATCTGGTGGTATGTGCAGCATCATTATATTCATATAAAGTGTTGAGATGGATAAATAATGATATATTATGAATGAATTTAAAAAAGAGAAATATTGTATGAACGTAGAAATGAGATTCAAGAAAAAGAATATTGTGGAAAACAAAGATAAGGGATATAAAATAAGATAGACAATTCTTGTATTTTAATATAATGAATAAATATTATTGTGTGCATCCATGGTAAAAATTTGCGGATGAAAAAATATAAGTGATAAAAGTGAAAACAGAATGGTGTAAAAATATGTAGAATGTAAAGATTTTTTTATGGGGACTGTCTATAAAAACAATGCCGGTGAAAGTGAACATGGCATATAAGAAATAGAAGAAAGAGTATGCAATCATTGTGAAGTCAAAACAGCAGAACATTTTTTTAAAGCATAAAATGGTAAAAAGATTATTGGAGAAGTTATGTGAAAGTAATTACTTGGAAGGGATTAAGAAAGTGAAAAATATAAATATAGATATACTACAATATGGATATTATAAAGGTAAAAGAGAATATGTAAAGAAAATTGATAGTAGGATGTTTTATATTATATGGGCAATATGGAATGAAAGACTAAAGGAGATAAAGTTTGACAAAAGATGGATATTGGTAGAAATATTGAAAAAATAAGATTTTGGTTATGGGAAAGAGGTGGAGCTTGTAAAATAAATATATATGAAGATAAATAGATGAATTTATATAAAGTTATGTAAATGATGAAAAAATGTTTGTAAAATAATGTAAATAATTGCAAATAGCATATAATATGGAAATAATGTAATTTCTGTACATAATGCACTTAATAATGGACTCCTACTCTTTTTTTTGAGAGGTACTATATGATCTTATACATCCACCTGAGCTACCACCAACTCATGCAAAAAGGACCTTAGTTTAACATCTCACCTGATGGATAATATAATCAGGAGTGCAGTACTCCCTTAATGTTGCAAAGCAATGTCAACAATTTGAAAACTATTCCGTTCACCTGTAGTGGGTAGGAAACCCACACCGTTTGGATCTTCCAGCAACAAAGGCAAGTTCTCCTGTTGGGCCATTCACACTGACAATTTTGATAATCATTCTCAATTAACTGTTGATAATGAAGTATTTGTGATGGAAATATGCTAATGGCAGAATCAGAACATGAAGGTGGTCGGTCAATTGTATATGTTCAAATAAGTAAGCCCTGTAATGGAATAATGCATGTAGGAACTAAATAAAACACACTACTGATAAGCATAGTTAGACATAGTGAGGGGTTATGTGACAGTGATTACCAACTATAGGAAGTTGAAGGGTGATTTAACATGTTACTACAAGCTACTGAGTATGGATACACTACAGAAATGCTTGAATTTAAGATTCTTTTAGGTTCTTTCAATTTCTTTGATTAACTGATTAAGAAGGGATTATAGAAAGAAGAATTTGTTTAATGGAACTTATTATCAGAATATCTGAACTGTAAATAATTATTGGAATTACCCAATTAAAATGGGAAAGATACCCATTCAAGACTTTATCATATGTCACAATCTGGAAGTGTTTATAATTAAATGCATGCTTTTGGCATGGAAACATTTCCAGTGTTCTCCATCCCATATCCTAGTAACACTCTGTAATTACCTTTCCAGTGCTTAGTTTACTCATAACCAGGACACATTGAGATAAGTAAAAACCCAGATGTAGCATCACACTGTATCCATTTATAAATAAATTAGTATAAACAGGTAATTTTCATAAAGATAGCTTCATACACAAGAGATGAGAATAACAACATTTGCACACCATAGTTATGTTTATATTAATTTTCTTGTACTACAGATAAAAAACAAAAGCACATTATTTTGCAGAAATGAACCTTTGCTTACAGATAGACTATCCCAGATTATATAGTTAAGTCTAACATAGCCCATGGTTATAAATAAAGTGATGGGACAAATTAGACATAACACATAGCAACAATGATGCATGCAATATTATAACTAGATTATGGAACATCATGCAGGGAATGGCCACAGTGTGTATCAGGCACATGATACCCTGGTAGCAGAGTGCTAAGGACAGAGCACATTTGTCATCATATTGACATGTGGGGAGTGCTACAGTGACAGATGTCAGCAACTGCCATTATGTATGGGGTTGTTAGGATACTGTGTGTGTATCTAGGAATGGTGATTTTGGTGGGCCATGTAGACTGGTTGGGGTTCTCCAGTGTGATGTACCTAGAAGAGTTGGGTGGTTCTAATGGGTATGTGTGACTGTATATAAAAACAAGTTCCACAGTAGATATTGACTTGTACTAGGGTCTGAGGCACAGGTCTAGGGTACATGCAGAAGTTATCTGCACCTACATCCCCACCCATGGAGGAGTCCTCACAAGGGATTGTCACTGGCATGATCCACAGTAATAATGGTGGTTGGAGTGCCTCATGAATGTGAACAGTCTGATATGATATGGGTAGATTTGTCACTTGCACTCCATCTGCACCTGTGTCCATGGTGTAACACTGGTGGGAGGTGTGGAGGTAGTGGCACTATAGGACATAGACTATATGCTCACCCTCCTGTGGTAGGCTTCTCCACCAGAAGAGGACTAGCTATAAGAATGGCAATGCCCATGATGTACAGTCACACATAGACACCTTTAGCATACAGAGTCCCCTATGGTGGCTTTTCAAAATGCTTCAGAAATGGGTTGGACTGTCTCTGAGGTCATCATACAGATCAGTACCACACCAATCAGCTTTTCTATGGTTGATGTGCATCCACCTTTGATTATACAATGGCCCTGAACATATTTGATTCCACAGAAAAGCACAAACATTTTAATCACACACAAGGCAAGGATGGAGCTGTAGTTTACCAACAGTTTATTGCACCACACAATAAAAGAAACATGAGCACTTTCATTATGCAGAGTTTGATTACCATGTCCTTGTCCTTGCTCCACAATAATACCCCTGTTGTTTTGTACACCACTGCTGCCAGCCAAAACATGAAAATCCAGGGAACACAGAGGATTATTAGGAAGGTTATTCCTAAAACTCAGCACTTCCAAAGCCAAGGAATCCACTTTCTGAGAAAGTTGTTGAATAAGGGCTATAAGAGCTCCATCATTCCCATTTGTTTCATCATTCGAAAACAATATTTGGGAGGCAAGCCCACAGCCAGAAGCCATCCTTGCCTAAAAAACGGACTAGATTCCACAGAAAAGCACAAACGTTTTAACCAAACACAAGGCAAGGTTGGAGCTGTAGTTCACTAACAGTTTATTGCACCACAAAATAAAAGAAACATAAGTGCTTTTGTTATATAAAATACATAACTTCATCAGATAAAAGCCAATATTCAAATGGGCGCATATATATGACTTGCATTATCACATGACAAACACCAATTAATGAATTAAAGCAACAATGTATAAACATGTATAAAAACAGTTAAAAGCACATATAACCATTAGTAGATTCCCAAAACAAGTGCCCAAAGGGCTTAGGCAGTGGAAATTTCCAACCGGACTTGTAAAAAACTCTCCGTTGCATCAAGAATTGTTGTCACTGTTTGACCAGCATGGATGTGAGTATCTGGAATTCCTGGTTAAATTCAATGCCCGCACCATTGATGAATTAACCAAAGAAACCAAAGATCTTGATGTGGCTATCACTCGTGATTTGTTGTTTGCACAAAACCAACTTGAATATCAACATGTGTTTAACAACATTGATAACATCATTCAGAACATTAAACTGTGTAAAATCAATAAATTACAACAAGACGCTGATGACTATGCAAATAGGAGGGCATACCCTCAGCCACCAAACTCACAAGAATGGGGTCAACTTCGGAGAATGTATACAACCAATGAGGATGGTGAATCCTCGAATATTCATGAGGATGCCAATACCAGAAGTGACGTCCCTTTAGGCCAAGGAGGCCTGAGATGCTTGGATCGGATCAGGGAGAGGGAGCACAACAACCAGAATCAACAGAATGGCCGGGAGCCTCAGTCATTTCAGAACCAGCATGGATACTAGCAGAGGAATTTGTCGAACCAATGGAGGGGTTGGAATCGGAATCAACAGCAGAACTGATGAGCTTGAGAGCAACAGTGGGTGATGATGGTGGACCTCGTATACTCATTAACAATACAGGTGACTTTAAGGTCTTTAATTACAGCTCTCTGGACTATTCTGTTGAGATCGCAAATTTATTTGCAAGAGGGCTTACGTTTGTTCCTGCTATTCATTCTAATCTTCCCCAGTTGATTTTAGATCTCAAGTTGTTTGCCAGGAAAACGAACCTTAACATTGTATTCAACAACAGTAATAGGGCTATTCAAAATGAATTGAGACCTTCCAGTGTGTGTAATCCGCCTATGCATTCCACCGTCCACTCCTTTGAGCAAATGTGTGAACTGGATTTCAGGCATTTATTTAAATCTCCAGTCGTATACCATAAGAATTTAAAACCAGCTGAACTTGACATTTTGACTATGGTGTGACAACAAAAGGTTAGAATTGTTCAACCTGACAAAGGTGGGGGGGGGGTTGTAATAATGGACATGGAAAACTTTATCCAATGTATGTATAACATTCTTTTCAGTACCACTTACTGACAAGTGTCGAGGAATGAACATTGCCTATCATAGGATTAACATACAATTAAATGACATGGTTATGGAAGGTTGCATCTCACTTGTTGAATTTAAATATTTAAAAATGAATGCCCCAGTTATTCCAACTATATTTGGGTTCCCTAAACTGCACAAACAAATTATAGATCCACCATTCCACCCCATTGTAGATGCCCATAATTCTATTACCTCCCCTATTGCTAAATTCCTAGATTGCAAACTTAAATTGTTATTAAGAACTGAGAAACATCAATGATTCAACTCTTGGGTCTTTCTTGCTAAATGTAATGAGGTACACTTCAACAAACAGTTTTTCTTTTTTACTGTGGATGTAAAAGATTTATTTACTGTAATACCACATGAGGTCGGCTTAGACTGGTTTGGTGAATTTTTATTTAGAAAAGGGATTGACCAAAATTCCATTAACACATATGTTGAAATGATGGAAATGGGCTTAAAGAATAATTACATTTATTTTGATGAGCAGTTTTTTTGTTAGCAGATCGGGGTTGCAATGGGAGCTGCTTGTGGACCTCTTTATGCGAACATGGTTATGTGTGAGTGGGAATAGAGATTTCTCTTTGAACACTCAGGGTTCCAAACTTGCATTCTATACTTGAGATACCTGGACGACCTGTCTTTTTTTGAATGAGAACAGAGAGAGTATTGGCATTTTCATAGATTATTTTAATAATACAACCAACTTTCTGCATTTCTCTCATAACACTGGTGAGGAGAGTATTAGCTATCTTGATGTCAAACTTGAGACGGATGTGATAAAAGGGAGATTTGTTTCTACCATATATAGGAAGCCTACCTATTCTAATGCCTTCCTTCATTTTGACAGTAGTCACCCATTGTCCCAAAAGAAAGCAGTTGTTAAGGGACAATTTGTCAGGGCTGCAAGGATGGTGTCAGATTTTGATTTATTTTCATCTGAGTGTGCCCTTTTAGAGAATATGTTTATTAAGAGGGACTACCCCATGAGCTTTGTGCAAGATATTAAAAGAGATGTAATGGACAAGAGAAGATCTGGGTTCTATTCCCCCATTCTTGATGAAAATGGTCATGACTATAATGTAAGTACATGTAATTCAACTATTCTAGTAAATAGGGGGAGTACAGTTACTACTACTGATGCCAATTTCAAATTGTCCTTTATAACCAGATTCTCTGTGGACTTTAAATTGATCCAGAAGATTCTAGTAAAAAATTGGAAGGTTTTGTTGGGAGATGGGGAGATTAGATCTAGAATTAGTACCGAACCAGTCATAGTATGGAAAAGAGGTTTGAACATCAGAAACTTGGTAGACAAAGTTGGTAAACAACATGATGATTTAAAACATAGGTATATGTATCCATGTGGGAGATGCCATCACTGTAAATACATCAATGTGGGTGAGCTTTTTGCTATCAATGGGTTTAATTTTAGAGTGAAGGGGCATTACAATTGTAATAGTTCTGGAGTTGTATATGGGGCATTGTGCCAGGCCTGTCCTGCTTTTTATATTGGCAAGACGGAGCAGATGTTGAAGCAATGTATTTATGAGCAAAATTATGATATACGGGGGGAAAAAAACTACCAATGCCCTATATAGACACATTCTGGAATTCCCTGAACACCACTTCAAGTTCATTATAATTGAACAAGTGCAAAAGAATACAAGAGGTGGTCCCTGGCAATTGTTCTTGGAGAACCGTGAGCTGTATTGGATTTTGCGTCTGGATGCAGTGGGGTTCCCAGGTTTAAATGACATTACATCTATAGGGTGTGTGTTAAAAATGAAGGCAGAACTGAGATAGCATAGATTTATACACATAAATATGTGTTAATGGAGTTTTGCACACATATTTACATTTTTAGTTGCTTTTTTTTTAAATATGTGCTTTTTCACATTCATATTTATGCATTATTTTCATAAATAAATATATATATATATATATATATATATATATATATATATATATATATATATATATATATATATGATACCCATGATGTGGATGGCCATTAGTATGCTGGCCCCAGCTTCCCTCTGCATTCTCAAGAGAGCTGCAAGCCGCCAACATTGCTTTTGCTGGAAGGAAAGAACTTGTACCCTCTGTTGGTATGTCAGCCAACTCCTGTCATTACATGGCATCCTGAAACTGTGATGTGGGTTGCAGAGGCATAACAATAGTGCCCAAGGAAGGTGGAGGTGATATGCCTGTCACAGTACCTCTGCCTAATACTGGCACCATCACCACAGACTGTACCAGGCTGTAACAATCATCATCATCATCATGATCATCAGGCTCAGGCAGTTCCAAACATTAGGCATGTCAATATCCAGAGTATAGGTCCCTGACACTGAAGCACCTGAGAAAACAAATACAGAACCTAAATGCACCATTCTAAAACATCCATATTTCAGTGATGGTACAGATATAAAAGAGAGTAGAATAAAAATCTATAGGTGACATACCTTGTGCAGAGTGCTATTTCTGCACAGGTCTGTTTGTAATAACAAAATAACCATACTCATTAGGAGTGTATGCCTGACTGATGCATGTTGCACTGCATGCTATATATGTTAGGTAATATCTCCTTGGGGCATTGCCAGCTGTCACCCAATGTGTTAGATGAAGCCCCACAGAGAGGCAGGAATGATTGACCTCTCATGTTCCCAAGATGGAAATGCAAGGAACTCCTCCATGTCAAGTGGTGGTAACTCAGTCAGCATGTAACAAAAATGCAACTACACTATCCAGATGCAAAATGTCATGACAGTACAAGGATTGTTGAATGTCATAATATGGGTCACCCAACAATGTCCCTTCCAGTTTTATTCATCTAAATGCGGAGGAAATGGAAGCATGTGATAGTCAGAAATAGGGAAGAACAAGCAAGGAAACATACAGAAAAAAACAGTGAAGGAAAGAGGGGCAGGTAGAAGGGAGAAAGGGTATCATTTTTTTGTGTGTTTTATTTATTTTTCTAGAATGATAGAAGGGGAAGGATGCAAGAGGAATGTGTACAGAAAGAAGTTATGATGGAAGCAGGGGCACAGAAACAACCACAAAACACAAAGACTAGAAGGGGAGGTCCTGACATAAACTGGGGATGCAATGGATAGGCACATATTAACCGAGGGAGGGAAATTGATGAGGTAGAGCACGGGACTAAACAGAAGTGGGAGGTAAAATACAAGGAAGAAGAGCACTTTTACTGGGTGTAGGGTGGGGTGATGACTCCCTTTCATGCTGCCTTAGGCTGGACCCCAGCAGAGATCACTCAGCTTTTTTTTACTGGGCCATGCCTTAGATGGCATACTGGAAGTGCCAGGTAATAGTGCAACTCTTCTAGGCACACAGGTATGATCTTCAGGTGGCCAATGCAGGCATCAAGCCACCACTCTTGTTGGTTAACTTACAGGGACCTAATGGCAATGTCAACAGAGGATGCGATTGCACACCCCTCTGGTGATCTACTGTCATAGGCTACCAAGGATCTTTTCTGGCACCCACAAATGATTGACCCATGTCACCCCATAGAGAGATTAGCCTGGAAGCTGATTAAGACCCAGCAGGAGAAGCCAGAGCAGATCAATGGTGCAGGGACCGCTGCTGTACTACAGACAAAGCCTTGGCTGACACTACATAAAATAGCAACAGAAATGGACAATAAAACACCAATCATCAAATAACAATAATATGAAGAAAGGATAGCCAGAAAGAGACAGAGAAATAAAAAAATAGTATTGTGTCTACGTCTATCAGACTACAGGTAGTTACAGAAGGACTATATAGCTGTTGGGTGTGCAATGACACTGGGGTCAATATTATGACAAGATATAGTTATGTAATGATACAGGTAATAATTGTTGCAATTAATCGGGGGGGCGTATGTGTGTATATATATATATATATATATATATATATATATATATATATATATATATATATATATATATCTACAATTGACTGAAATATGACAGCTGTGTTATTTATTCCTGCATCTGGAGAGACACTCACTACACCTCTAAAATAGGAGCTTTGCTTCTCTATCTGCTCAAGAGCTGAAAATCAGTATAAATAAAACCTAAAATTAAACTTTTACATGTCCTTACTCAAAGTCTAACTGGTCTTCACTTGAACAGGGCTACAGGAGTTGCTGTGAGTCATTTTACTTGAGGAAGATAAGCCTCCCTAATTCCTGACCACCATTCCTATCCTCAAGGCCAAGTCATTATATTCCTCTACCAGCTTTTTCCCTTGGCTACCTGTGTGATGTGCACCATGATATGCTGTGCCAACATACTACCCCCCCTTTCTGGGAGATCGATCCCTAATGCAATCCCTGAGACTGTTACTGGTATTACTTGCAATTCAGCATCCATCACTGGTGAAGTAGGAAACAGTTTTGCTACCTACTTCTGGTCCCTTGACAGCATAATCTGATGCCTATGAATTCTAGATTGGGCATAGGTCTCATCATCATCATCACCACCATCATCATCATCTGTCACTGTTCTTTAGCTGTGGCTTGAGCCAGATCATACTCAAATTGGAACATAGGCAGGGTAATGGACAGGTATCCACTCAGATATACCAGTATCCCTTTACTTATCTGACTCTCCCTAATCACTGTGCAACACAGTTCAAACCTGTCAGTATGAACACTATTTCTTGTTTTACAATGATCACAAAGATTTGGATTTAATTTAAAACTTTTATTTTGAATTTTACAACAAAAACAGTGACAGTCATTTGCTAAATAAAGCAAACTCTCAAATTGAAAATAGACTTGACATGAACAACAATAAAGCATATCTTTCTTGGAAGAAACATTTTTTGAAAATACATCTAGCAAGTCATTAAACTAAAACAGATATGCTGGGCTTCATAGTAAAATTGCATATACTAAAGCACTAATTAATAGCTATGTGAAGGATGCAAAGATTCAAAGACAATGTGTAATGCATCTTCTAACAGGCTTGGACAGTCCAATAGATGTAAGTGCCCCTTTTTAGGGGCAGACCAGGAGCATTGTCTGGTGAAGTGACTTGGTTAGAGTCACACTGTATACAAACGAAGACTGAGGAAACCAAACCTTGTATAACAAGATACAGTTCTTTGTCAGCTTATAGCCTTAGTTATCTGTACTAAGAGACAAACACTGTTGTTGCCCAACATAGTGCATTTCAGACTTACATGCCTGCAAAGAAAAAAAGAAAAAAAGTTTTCAGAATTAAAAATATTAACATTTACATGTGTACACTTCATGTTGTCCAGTTTATTCACAACTAAGTAATAAACACAATATCAACAAATTCATGATCATAGCCAATGATGCTCCTGTTAACTACCATCGGTTCCTTCCTGTATACCAAATCTACTCAGAGATGCAGAAACTAAATATTTATGCACACATGTGCGAGAGCACACAGACTGAGGCACACACTCATGCATGACCATCATCTTCAGCCTCTTGTGTGACTGTACACTTCGGATATCTCCCTGAGTTCAAGTGAATGAATAAACAGATAAATAATGGCCCAGAAATGTATATCAGCTCACTGCTTTCAGAACCAAATACTGCAACCCAGTGCAACTCCTCTCTGATGCTTCAGCCTGTTAGCTCAGGAATCAGACAAAGTCTCAAAACCATGAACAAATTTTAAACATTGCTCGTATGTACTAAGTAGCAAATACAACAGGTTTTGCAATAGCAAGCATTTTCTGAAAGATATGAAGTCTGAAAATCATGTTAGTCATTACTGGGAGACTGTAATCTATAATACTTTGTCTGAAAAGTGTTACAAGGATCAGACCACAAACATGAGGCAAAATTGCATATTTGAGAACTATGCCCACTACACACACACACACACACACACACACACACACACACACACACACACACACACACACACAGACATACAATATAAACATCAGTTACTGACTTTTCCATGTGTGTGTACAGCTCAGATGTTTTCTTACATTCAAATGATTGAACAAATGCATATATAATAACATAGAAGTATATTTCAGCTCACAGCTGTGAGAACCATACTGAGCAACCTCTTATATACTTCAAATCCTCTCAATTTAATAGTTCATGAATAAAAAATCCAAACTCAAGAAAATATTTTAAATACTGCTCGTATATACATAGAAAGTTGCTAGTAAAACTTATTTGCATTAGCAAGCATTTTCTGAAGGATACAAGGTCTGAAACACACATTTGTCATTACGTGGTAAGTATAATCCACTACACTTTGCCAGAAAATCACAAATTTTATGATGAACAGACCACAAATGTGATGGAAAATTGGCAACTGTTGAGAACTATGCCTTTGGCGCACACACACACACACACACACACACACACACACACACACACACACACACACACACACACACACACACGTGGCCATCAATTACAACCATCTTTGCTTTACATCACGTTAATAAACAAATATGTAAAGAATTGCTCAGAATCTATTTTGGCTTGTTGCTGCCAGAACCATGACACCCCTCTGAACCTCTTAGCTTAAAAATCAATGACCAGAAAATCAGGAACACATTTTAAATATTGCTCTTATATACTTAGAACTTTGTAGTATAATGGATTTTGCATTAGCAAGCATTTTCTGAAGGATATGATGTCTGATGCTCATGCTTGTCATTATTCAGTGACTGTAATCCATAACACTTTGACAGCAAAATCCACATTGTCTGAGGAAAAGACTACAAATATGAGACAAAATTGTGACAGTTGAGTTATGCTACCTGCACATACACACACATACCAAATTATCAGCTACAGTTATAGCTCTCAGCTCTCCAGATTTTCCCAGAATGTCCAGATTTTTGCCTCATATTTTTAGTCTGTTCCTCATAACATTTGTGTGTTTTGGCAAATCTTTGAGAACTGAAGTCTTTAAATAATGACATATATTTGAGTTTCAGACTTTATATCTTAAAGAAAATGGAACAAATGTATGCTAATATAAATCCTGTTATTTTAGCAACTTTCTACGTTTATAAGAGCGATGTTTAAAATCTGTCCCTGTTCTGGGCACCTCCCCCATTATTTTAGGCTTTCTTCACATTTCTTGTGCTAAGAGGTTAAGTGGTATAATTACAGCAACTTGAATGATTGCATACTTCAGATATCTGCTTAAAATCAAGTAAATGAATAAATAGATAAATAATGGCCCAGAAATGTATGGCACCCCACTAGTAACAGAAACATACAGTGCAACCAGTTTCAACTCGCATCTGCCCTCTCAAATTCATAGCTCAAGAATCAGAGACAAAGACTCAAAACCAAGAACAGATTTTAAATATTTCTGTTTTATACTTAGAAAGTTGGTAAATATGTGTGTGTGTGTGTGTGTGTGTGTGTGTGTGTGTGTGTGTGTGTGTGTGTGTGTGTGTGTGTATGTATATATCTATATATATATATATATATATATATATATATATATCTAGATAAGAAAGCTAATGACTTCTGACTTAAGGAGAAGCTTATTCCATATTAGTGGAAAAGGTTAAAAGGTTATCTAATTTATACTGTTACATTTTTTTCTACTATTGATAAGTTGTTTTAGTGCTAGTTTCTACAATCTGGTATCAAGCTACCTCGGGGGTGCATTCTAGGTGCAGATTTAAAATAGAAGCAGATCAGACATTGCCTTATAGGCTAGGTAGAACTCATCTCTAAGTAACATATTATAAAATGAATATATGACAATTCCTGAAGCCTTTATGAAGAGTTATGCCTTCCAGACCCATCTTTTTATAGGTTCATAGGTTCATAGGTGTTTACTAGGCTAATGACCACAAGGGCCTTTTTACACCTAGCCACACATCCCAAGTCTCTGACAAGTTCTGATACCCTTGATAAGTGTAAGCAAGGGCTTGGGAGATGTGTGTGTGTGTGTGTGTGTGTGTGTGTGTGTGTGTGTGTGTGTGTGTGTGTGTGTGTGTGTGTGTGTGTGTGTGTGTGTGTGTGTGTGTGTGTGTGTGTGTGTGTGTGTGTGTGTGTGTGAACTGTACATGGGAACTGAATATCATCAGATTCCCCTTTGGTAGACATCTGTTTAGTCGACAAAATGTAGTCAACTACACAGATGGCATACAGGTGTGTGAGAATCCACAATTCTCAGGCTTGGACCTGTTCCCTTGACATTGTGTAATCTCAGAGTTAGCATATATAATTAGCGGGGGGCGAGGAGCAGAACCCCCCCACATGGTGGGTGCAGGGGGCTTGCTCCCTTAGAAAAAAAAATGATGTCTTATACTATTTTCTAAACCTCTGTTTTGCTCAGCACATGTGAAGTACTGTGTTGACATTGCAGAGCTGACCTTTAGTGGTCAGCTTTATTTGGGTCATTCACTCATTATCAGTAGACCTATACACACACACACACACACACACACACATATATATATATATATATATATATATATAAGAGAGAGAGAGAAAGAGAGAAATAAATAAATAAATGTTTTATTAAACATATATAGAATATTAGAGATAACCGATGACATGTATAAGAAACATGGAAAGAGTCCTCTTAGTTATATGCAACTATAAAAAGGTCATACTGCTCATTTACTCTTTAAAAAATTATGAAAGCACACCAACAGTTCCCCATATAGTTACTTCTTGACCATTAAAATAAATGGAACTTTTCAAATCAGCTCATTGTTTAGACTTGAGGCTGGATTCACTAAGCTTATACCCTTCAGAATGACTACACAACACAAGCATAACTCCTACCTTCTACCTCCTAATTTTTGTTTTCCTAATCATTTTCTTGCAGTCTTAAATAGTGAGTGGGATTCATAAAGATTACCATAAAGGGGAGAAAATGTGTACACTTAGTATAGGTATTCATGAATCCAGCCCTTGGCCTAATATCCTTATTTATGAATTTAGTATTAACTTACACCTGAAACATTGGGATTTAGCAACGATGAAGGCTTGATAAATATCTGCAAAAATATTAAATGTTTGTGTGTTCAGTGAGCTTACACAGTTAAGGAATGGTTATGCTTTTATTTTTATGTAAACATTTGTGAAAACCCAGATATGGCTGGATGGACATGGCTGGGTAGACACAGATATACAGGTATGTATATACATATGTATATGCATGTGTGTGTGTGTGTGTGTGTGTGTGTGTGTGTGTGTGTGTGTGTGTGTGTGTGTGTGTGTGTGTGTGCAGTGCAAAATGCTGAATGCCATTTGGTCGACATAGGAGTGATAGATTAAATTCCATGTACTCAGTTTGTATAAATAGCCAAAATTCTACATACCTTTCCAGCAGGAAGTATTTTAGAACCTTTTTGATTGATTTGCTGTTTTGTAATTTGAGGAAAGCATGGGTTTTTGTTTTCAATATATATATATATATATATATATATATATATATATATATATATATATATATATATATATATATATATATATATCCGCATAGGTGTTTAGAGCAGAAAGATCAAAGCCTAAATGCCAATTTTGGAAAACTCGTGGAAACAAGGGGAAACCTGGACTGTGTAACTGCAATACTATGGAGGTCAGGGAATTGGCCCTTTCGCTGCTGTAGAGTAATCTCAGAATCAGTATATACAATTTGAAGGGGTGTGGGGGCACAGCTCCCCCAAAAATCTATCTATATATATATATATATATATATATATATATATATATATATATATGTGTGTGTGTGTGTGTGTGTACACACACACACACACACACACACACACACACACACACACACACACACACACACACACACACACACACACTCACACACATACACAAGGAAAGATAAACTTGCTATGGTAATCTGTTACCATTCCATTCTCACCTTTACAAATTAAAAAAAAAAAAGAAAATCTAAGACAGGTGAATGCTAAGCATACAAATATTCATTGCTCTCTGATATTTCCTTAACCAGAAAAACTTCATTTTTTTAGAAGGCACTGAATACATCTGTCTCTGCATTCTGATGGAATTTACATTTGGGATAAGGCAGTCAGATGAGCCACAGTGGTTCTGGGAATTTTTGTAATTTCAGTGAGTGCTGTGCACCAAGAACAGATTATTTAAGTATCTGAAAGATAGACCATAAGGAGCCCTGTGCCTTATCTGCATCATAAACACTGAGCTCATAATGGAGGGGGTTAATATATACATTTATGAATACATGTGATATGAAACGACTGAGATTAAGTGGAAGTCAGATAAAATCAAGGCACGTGATTTTCAAATGCATGCTTTTGAATGTAGAGTCTACCAAATAATACTGTAGTACAATAAATGGTTCTAAGCATTTTGAAATTTAATTTAAGTATACTCATTAAAAAAAAAAAAAAAAAAAAAAAACAGCCCTGCCAGTGTCTATCTTGTATGATATATACTACTGAATTTGTTGTTACTGTATGTTCAATGTGGAGCTTTTCTCCCCGGGCTTCTGCTGAAAAAAGACATGTCCAGTCGGACTTTCCCGATAAACAAATGTAAAATAAATAAATACATTCTTAAACATAGCCAGTAAATGGAGTCAAGAGCTTTTTGGAAAGGAAGATTTCTGCAGGTCGCATAATAACTGTATGTGCTGGAATAAATTTCCTCTGTCAGAGAATCTGACTAGCTTTCATAAAAATAAAATGCAATAGTGCAAAACATTACTTTAAAATTCTGCGAAGAACATCACAGTTGCACCATAACTTATTGTTTTAGGGACAGAACTGTGAAAACAAAAAAGGTATACTCCAATACAGATCACTAAAACTTCAAAGTGTGTAGCAGGCAGTGGACATTAGACCAAAATACTTTAATTTTTTGAAGACAAAAAGTTATTTACTCAAAGGAATGAATAAGAAAAGTAATGAAACATGACAGGCTTCTCATTATTGCAAGTAAGTGTAAAATTATTGGATTTCTCTGCTGCTCTTAAAAAGTATAACTGCATGAATGCATTTTATATATCAACCATTGTTCAAGATAATTACTTCTATTCTTTTAAAAACTCTTTTATTTCTCATGTAATTTTCTACTGAAACTTATATTAACAACCTTATTTATATTTGTAACCTGGCAATTTGCTATGATTAAGTTACTTGACAAATACCAGCAGCAATGCATAGCTTATGCAAATTGTATACAGATACAAATATAGTTACATAGCTGCACACACACACACACACACACACACACACACACACACACACACACACACACACACACACACACACAAATACAAGTGTGTGTGAATGTATGTGTATGTAAATACATACGTGTATACAGATACACACACACACACACACACACACACACATATATATATATATATATATATATATATATATATATATATATATGAGAAAGCAAAATTATAAATTTCACCTCTAGAATTTTTTTTTTCCTGGTTGGAGAATGAAACATTCTTTGAACACCCCCCTCCCCATTTTACATAATACTCACTCTAATCCTTTGTAGCCAAGTACTTTGAATACATCCACGTCTAAACCAAAGCCTTGCTTTCAGCCTTTAATAATAAGTATTGTATTGCTAAGCAGGTAGATCAGCAGCAGTGACCTCAGACAGCAAATAAAGAACGTAGATATTCAGCTTCTCCAATCAGCCAACAAATACTGTGTCTTGGTTAGTTGTGTGGATTTACTTATTACAAATGACATGGACTTTCCCCTGGGACCAGATGATTCTTCTACAAACATCCCTAATTAGGCAACACCGGTGGAACAGTCATTCCATGTTCCAGCATCAAAGAACTGCCCTAGCCAGTGGCAGTGAGGCATAACTGCAACATCCAATTAAAGAACAGCATGCAAACTACAACAGCTCATTAAGATGTTTCAGTGGATTGTTTTATGTTGTCATATTCCATGAACACTGTGCAATAAATTCATTGATAAAGAGTGCACTCAAATGATCTCATTATTATTATGCTATAAAATTACTTTTTTTTCTTTCTTTTCTGCTTTTTAGGTTTCTACATTTAGACATGCACAACAAAGACCAGACTGCTCTGGAGCAGTGAGATATTTACATTTTCAGTGTACTTTTTAGTATTAGCAATGCATGCCAGAGTACCATACTATATTGTATCAATTCCCATTGCTTATTCTTTATCATAGATTATCATGCAGTATGTCATATGAATGTCATTTTGCATATTTCTTAAAACACTGATTTATTATTGGTTGTCCTTCTACTCACTGACAGCAGATTAACACAGGAGCAAACTAGCCAAGCAAAGTCTTTGGACAGTTTTCATTCAATGACTCATAGCGGAAGCTTTATTAGTAGTAGATGAATAAATCACACTGATCTAAACTACAGTCATACAGTGAAGAGTTTATGAACAGGTAGCACAAATTAATTGTTCTTTCTATGCATACTACTTTATACAGAAATGAATAAAAAATTATGCCATGGGAAGTAAGCATAATTTTTAGAATCAAAATGTAAATTCAGTCATGCAACCTCACATTTTGCATTACAGCATCTGTCATCAGACATGTAATGTATAAGCATGTTCATAACATCAGAATATGATATAATAGTTATATAAATTAGCAGGCATTGAATATACTGCAGTACAAGGATAGTAGATTGTAGAACAAAGCATTAAATACATGATATTGAAAACTGGAATTAATGGAACAGAAGTGTGTTATACCTGCATGACACAGACTAATTATTTGAACATTACAATTCAAATAGCAGAAGGAAGAAAGGCAATGAGTTTATCTGCAGGCAAGGCAGTCTGTTTCTAACATTAGAAGAGTACACATTTAATGCAGAGTAAACAGCAAGATTCTCCAGTGGGCAAAAAGAAAGTAACATGCATGCAATGAGTGAAATGGAAAACACAATTTACTGAAAAAGACAGATGGAGATGCAAATGATGAGTAATGCTGCAGTTCAAATGAAAGAGTCCATGAGATGATGTACTTAACTGTTGTGCCAAATCCATGTCTTTTTTAATCATAAACATTGTTTTACATGCATAGAACAGTGCAAGTATTCACAAAAGTGCCATATGACAGTGTTCACACATATTCCCTCCAATAATACTTAAAGTTAAGAGGATAAAAGCAAAATGAACACTTTAAGCCCTTTTTCAACCACCATTCCAAGACATGGAGTGTTCTCCAGAAAAATCAAAATTACTAAGGGCACAAAATTTCATCAAGCATTAGATCAGAAACTGAGCAGGAAGGCAATCTGGAAAATTCTGTGACAGCGAGAACTTTTCAAATCAGAAATGCATGTAAGAAGGCAACCTTTATACTGTGCTACTGTAAGACTTAATTGAAAACAGTAGTGGTTATATGCACCCTCTATATACTCACATGACCACCATAAGCCTCAAACTTATTCTCCAGGATCATTTGCCTTCCCCTGAATACCTCCATAGCGCCCTTCCAGGTATTCCTGGACATATCCCATTCACTGGGATGAAGTCTTGCCTATTTGTACAGGAGACCTTTGGCAGGTAGTAAGAACATGATGATAGGTGAACAGGGGCTAGAAGCCATCATTTAGTGGTAGCTAGTAGTATCCATAAAAAAGGGAGGGATGTACAATCAACAAATCCCATTAGCTCACACAGTGCATTCACCTGCACTTCATGCACTGGATGTCTGTTCGCTCCCATTTCTTTACATAGTGCTGCATGCATGAAATGTCCCTAATATCTACCAGAAGTTGCAAAGGCAATAGCAAACCTGGCATCCTCTTTCCAGGGAGCCAGTGGCCACTGCATCCTAACCCTTCTGCTCAAATTTTCTGGTGCATCAGGTCCATTCCTGACTCTGTAACTCCAGCAGCACAAATGGATGTCTTGCTTCTATGCCATTGGGCTGGGATGTACATACATTTCTGGAATCGCCACCAAGCGGAAGTTTTTATTTCCAAAATATGGAAAATTGAAAATGAAAGCAATAAGTAGACAAATAGCATATGATTGTTTCAGCAGAGATTTGACTCATGACAGGGTTATATAAAAATACCACTATGACAAAACTGCCAGATAATTCAGTAAAGAAATACAGTCCTGAATATAAAGAAAAAAATTGTAATACATAGTCTGTTATTTTCATTACTCCAGCATGGTGCATGCCGTGATGTTGTGAGGTATTGCCAGCTGTACCACAAGAAGTAAGACAGGGCATGTGTGGCATATGCCAGCATGGCTGGCTGAAGGTTTGTAAATAATCTTATATCATCTGACTGTCACATTGATTTGTACAGATGGTTGTATTAAAACTATATTTGTAAAAGTGGCTTATGTTAAACATGCTGCAACAGAATCTTAACAGTTCTGAATGTGTATTGTGCCAAAGTCAGGTGACTAGATGTGAAGTTATTCTATAACAAGCTGAAGGACAGAACTCTGGCAGCAGCAGTTTGTTGTTTGTTTTTCTTTGGAATTCCATATAAAAGATCTATGTCAGTTATAACAGTTCAGTTGTTCAGTTGTTGTTGAGTCAGTTCAGTTAGTGTGTAGTATCTCATCTTGCCTTGTGGAAATGAGCATCTCAGTAGTACATCTTGCCTTGCAATACTAAGTAAATTAACTACGAACAGTTTCTCTTTAGTTCATTTAGAAAAAATACAGTGAGATTAGTTAGTATCATTTCTTTTTCGGTATCTGTGAAATTCTTTTGAACTTATTTTTTATATTTCCTGTGGCTAAAACTCTGATGTTTATTGTCACTAAATATTAAGTATTCTCCTGTTTTCTATTTTATTATCCGTTATTAAATATTTTATACCTTTTCATTGTGGCTGTTCTTTTAGTGAATATTTTTAACAACTTGAGAGTACTTGTGCTTATTTTTAGTGACACTGTGACCACTCCGATAAGCCTTACTGCTTTGGTCACACTCTACCATTTATATCAGTATTAATTTGGCACAGTATTATTGGTTACCCTTTGTAAGAGCCTTAGAGTATCTGGCTGGTGGCAGCAATCTACCTTGTAGCCTGGAGAGAGGGAACATAGCTGGTGAATCTGTGTCAGCCTTTCCCAGGTGTGTATATTCAAGTGTGTGTGTCAGATACTTGGAACTGGGACACAGTGCTCCAAAGTGAGGCTTGTGATCTGGAGTGGAGCATGTTCCCTATGTGGTCTTGGGGGAAATTGTATTTGATGCAGAGAGCTGCATTTTAAATACTGTGCAAATCCATTCTTGTTTTTTTGTGACTGCCTCTCACAGATGTCACTACTGAGAAATGGGGCTCCTTGATTACTGGCTCGGGGTAAAGAGAGACTGTCAACATGCTTTTATGAAACTTAGGCAAATGAAAATAAAGAAACAAGTGCCTGTTTTAGAATATGAAAGTAACAGGACTGGAAGCCCATGAAAAACACAAGATTGAATTGGGTGCTGTTAGAAATACTGCACTTTTCTTAATATGCTAAATGGAGATATAAATGCAATTTTTCTTATTGTGCTATATGTACACATATAAATTAAAACAGGAAAGAAGCAGACTGAGACAGCCACTTACTTCGCTTATAACATAAATCCAAATTACAGAGATTGTCATTCTAATTGTTTTAGAAATTCAGAACTCCTGATTGGGCAATACCATTTTAATGCTTAGCCATGTTATATTGTTAACTCTGTTGTTATTGTTTGATAAAGTAACACATCATAGTAACACTGACCCACTTCTAAAGCTTCCTGGTTCTAATGTAATATACAGACAAAAATGTCTAAACCAGAGTAAAAGGGCACACAGACAAACAATTCAGTAAAAGCTGCAAGAAATACCCAGCCAAGACAGAGTCTTCACTGTGTAATATCTTAAACATCCGGTAGTGGAGGCCCATGGGATATATGAAAATCAAAATTTAATGATACACCAATGCTTCAGCTATGTGGCTTCTTAATGCCCATGACCTTTTAATTTTTACTTTTTAAGTCTTTACTGGTGCATTCAGGCAAATAAAACCAAATCCAATAGCTGCAGAAATGCCACATTTAACCATTTCTTCCTGAGCTCATCAGTACAGCATAAGTGGATTGTTTGACCATACTTGGGAAACACAGAGCTTAAAACCCCCACCTGGTGTCTATAAACATAAGGATGCCTAATAGCCCAAATGACATCCAAACCAAAAGGAATAAAATGTGTTTTATCACCTTTCAGTATTGGTGTTTTGGACTCGTACAGAAATAGTTTCTCAAGTGTCATTGTTCTTTCCATAATAGGTGTAATGTGTTGGTTTCTTTAGTGTATTGTTTGTATGTTCTCTGAGCTTACAGCCTCCCTAAGAAAGAATGAGGTATGTTTTTTTCTCTGCTAGTTGTTGGTCTTTTTCAAGATACAGCAATAAAGTGGGTTTGAGTGAAGCTTTTTTGTGTTTTCCATTGTGGTGCATTAGCTCAATAACATAGAGTGATGAATAGAAAGTTTTAAACATTTATGTGCTAGGCCTGTCTGTTTTGCGCTGCTCTTGCTGGGCAATTGTGATTCAAGGCTTGTAACATACAGGATGCAATGTGGATTCCATCATATTGTCTTGATTGCTTTTCATCATTTTTATTCATAACAATACCTGTGGACTGCTGCTTGATAAGGATACGGTTTTTAGTTTCTTTGGTTCACAGGTATATACTAGGCTAACACCCACCAGGGCTTTTATAATTCTAGTCATGCAGTTCAACCCAATTGTGTACATGTGTATCATGAACATTTATCAGGAGGGGGTTCCCCAATCTCTGACTACCAAGTCACTTCTTAGGGGTATCTTATGGATGGAGTAATTAGCTTGGATGGCAGTTTTCCCAAAATACACTATAATGCATTTCTTGGCATTGAATTTTATTCTGTGACATTAGCACCAGTTATTTGTCCATGTTAAAATTCTTTTGTAAGATGTTTGTGTCATGGGGAATCTATGTTAGCTCCCTCTTTGCAATCATCTGTGAACTCGGTCAGCCAAAGGTCCTTCAAATTAGCCTTTACCTCTGAGATGTAGATGCCAAATAGGAGTCGTCCCACCACAGAGCCCTGAGGTACCCCACTGATGACCAGTCTCTTAGTGGAGGTGGTAGCACCAATCCTGACTTTCTGGGTCCTCTCTGTAAGTCAGCTGGCAATACAATGAGTTATGAGGGGTTTATGCTCAGTTTGGTGATTTTGTCAACTATACCCGAATGAAGGGTTCTATATCACCATATTGAATGGTGATAATGCCGAACGTTGATAATATCGAAAGTTCACAAGAACGAACATGCTATTGTGTGAGGCTGCACCCCCCCCCCCACTAAATATATATTCCAACTCCGAGGTCGCACTACAGTGAGGAAAGGGCAAATATCCCAATCCTCACTGTACAGCAACCCCAAAAACACAAGTTCATTCTCGTGAACTTTGGATATTTTCAACGTTCGGCATTATCACCATTCGATATGGTGATATAGACCTGAATGAGGTATTGTATTGAATGTATTAGCTAGGTCCAGGTAGGCAACATGCACCATTTCCTCCCCATCCATTGCCTTGGTGACTTTCTTCAAGAAGTCCACCAAGCTTAGTAGGTATGGCTTTCTCTGAACAAAGCCAAACTGAGATGGGTTCAGTGTCTAAAGGTTGCTTATGTCTTTATTGATCATTTCTGTGATAATTCATTCCATGGCTTTGCAATAGACTAGTCAGACCAATGGGTCTGTAATTGCTGAGAGCGATTGCTGGTCCACCCTTATGAAGTGGGATAACTGTCACAGTTCTCTATTCTTGTGGTACAAAACCTGTTTTGAGTTTATATTTGAAAAGTGACCCAAGTAGTCCTGATAGGTCATGTTTCAAGCTATTTAAGAGGCATCCCTGGATACTATCTTGGTCCATCAAGGCTGTATTTTTGACCTTAGTGAGCACTGCCAGGACTTGCTCCCTGTTATGAGAGGAGGCAGAGGGGCAATGGGAGTTGAAGTCTGAGATAAATTTGTTAGGTAGCAAATTTGCTATGATGTGCTACATTTATGTTTTGCACATAGCTGTAGAGGGACTTGTGGTTGTCTTTAGCCTGTGAGGCTATCTGCCTCATAATTCACCCTTTTGGACGTAATTAGCCCTGTTAGTTTCCTGCTTATTTTAATTAGAGAACGCTTATCCTTTTGGGAGTTGCTCTTCTTGATTTTAGCCATGACTTTTTTCCTTTTGTTTAATACTGTATTACGGTTAGGATTTCAGCAATGTGGTTTGTCTTTAGAGTTTGTTGTGGGCTTACGTCTAGTAGGTACAGCAGCCTCTGTACAGTCATTTACATTGTAGTGCAGCATTTCCGTGAACAATTCCGCAAAGGTTGCTGTGAACTCAGGGCTGGGAGAGGCACTGAATTTTCACAAACTGTCGCTTACTAGGATGTGGTTTGCTTTGGAATAGATGCTAACTGTTAAAGGGTTTGCTGGGGTTATGAAGTTGATTTTTATTTCAAAGGAGACAGCCTTGTGGTCTGACCTCACCGGTGTGGACATGGCACTGGGGAAGGGGGTGTAGCTCTCTTGCATATTGCTGAGTACTAAATCCAGTATGTTTGTACCTCTGGTGGATGTGCATACTATGTGGTCAAGGGTATTTGTGTTAATAAAGGCCAGGATTCATTGTGGCTGTGTGTATGAGGCACTGTATGTTTCCCCGTCTATAGAGGGGTAGTTAAAGTCTCCCATGACTAGGGTTGTTGTTGTTGTTGTTGTGTCTTTCGGCTTTTCCCAGTTAGGGGTCGCCACAGCAGAACTCCGGTCTGCTAATGATTGGTAGTTGATTTTTATGTGCCAAGTTACCAGCCCTGACGCACAGCCTTCAATGAAGGTACGCCCATTCACGCATGTCTCCACGCAGAAGACGCTCTAGCTGAGAATTGAACTGGACAGCGTCTTACTGTGAGGCGACAACACTACCGCAGCACCACCACCACAGTTGGGTATTTGGTTTAATGGTAAGTGCTTGCAAGTAGGTCAAGTATGAGCTATGGGATTCTATAGACAAAGAGGGTGATCTATAGCTTGCTAGGATATGATATGGGACTTTGTCTATGGTGATTTGGAAGTGGGTGAATTCCAGTTATGCTTGTTGTGATATAGATTGAAACTTGCCCACCTTTTGTCTCTGTCTATGCAGTTGATGGTCTAAATGTGTGGAAGACACTGAGGCCTTGTGCTGCTGGAGTGAAAGGCTTCACTTTGGAAGAAAAAGGTAAGGAAAAAGATACATTGCATACAATAAAATTCTAGATTACTTTACAGATTATTTTTTAGTTTTTTATTTACACCTAAATATGAGTTATCATACATGTAGACATTGTTAACATTTTTCCCTGGGTACATATGGTTTACAAATGAATGTCTTGGGTTAAATCTGCAATAAAAATGAAATAAAATAAAATCCCGTATTTTCTATTATCGAGAATAGTGAACGGCATAAAGCTATTTTTCTTAGCTATGCGGTGGTGGTGCTACGGTAGCGTTGTCGCCCCACGGTAAGACGTTGTCCTGTTCGATTCTCAGCTAAAGCGTCTTCTGCGTGGAGACATACGTGAACGGGCATACCTTTGTTGAAGGTTGTGCATCAGGGCTGGCAACTCGGTACATAAAAATCTACTGCCAATCATTAGCGGACCGAAGTTCCGCTGTGGCGACCCCTAACTGGGAAAAGCCGAAAGATACAACAACATGCTGTTAACTTTTGGAAAGGAGTATGAGAGTAGCAGCTGTGATCTTTGCTGGATGGCATATCTGTATGTCTTATATTTTAAACACAAACTCAAAAATCTCTTAATCCTAAAACTAACAGGGTTAAGGTTCAGCAGAGTGTTAAGTATGTGGTTAATTTAATCCCTGACATTTACTCACATTATCAACTCAAGTCTAGCTTAACTTTAGTCTGAATATAATACAAGCTCAGCTCCAATCATAGCATTACCTTACTTGTCCCACATTTGTGGACAAGGCACAATGAGGGGTTTGCTGAAGTACCTGTGTTGTTTTATTATTTATTTCAGTCAACTGTTAACCACGTAGGACACATTAGCAAAAATATCTCTTTTCAGAATGTACCCTGGATTACTTACCTAGTTATTGACTTACTCACAATTATACAATGTGCAAAGTAAAGCTAGAAATATCCAAATGAGGACTGCAGAACGAAACCCATTAGGACCTCATAACCTACAAAATCTACCTTCACTAACAACGACAACATCCTGAATCCCAAGCCTACTGTCCTCATTAACCTGACTTTAATAATAACTTAAGCTATCTCACTTTGAAGACTGCAGTTAGGCCAGGATTTGGGCATACACATAATTTAGGTCTTGATCTTTAATCTCACCATCTCCACAACCCTAACCTAACTGAAAATGTCAGTATAAATCTAATGTCCACACTTTATTCAGTCTTAGCCATTGTACACTGAGGATTACCATAGGTAAAATTAATCAAATTTATGTCTGACCCCACCTGTGCTGACTTAAAGCTAGAGACAGTTTGTATGGAAACTGCTTATACTGTCTGTTATGTTCTTCTGTGTTATTGCTATCCACCTGCACTCTGTATACAATGCAGATATAAGCAGAAATCTAGTAAATTCTCATAAAATTATAGTGCTACTTCTAAAGCAGGGTCTGTGCTTCTGTGGGAATGTACTTTCTGAATAAAAAAAGGTGTTCTGAAGAAGGCAGATACTGGTATGTTAGACTGATTTCATCTGCTATGCATGACAGCACTAGATAGAATGTGCAGGATATTAGGATGTAAGGGATTCTTTGTACTACAGACAGAACAGTGTAGCAATACAGGTTATTTGTACAGTATGCCCTTGTTTATAGTTTCTTACACTGTGGCCATATAATGCCTACATATGTCTCATGAAAATGTGTATATATGTCCACTCACCTCACTGCATTGTGTTCTGCATGCATGTCTGCCACCTGTGCTATTTGTCAACAGTGATAGAGATATGCAGAGTTTCAGTTTTGGTATCATGCAGAATGATTTGCTCTTGCTGAGTTGTGTGTATACATGTGAGTGCATTTGTGTAACAGCTCTGTTTTACAGGCTTGTACTCATTCTTCTTAACTGTACCACTTTTAATAGTACCTAATGATTTTTAGCCTCGCTTCACCCCTTTTAACAAGTTTTTAATTTGGCTGCTCCAGACATGATCTATTAAAGTTTTATTAAAACGTTTTTATTTTTGTGCAGAAACCCCACTCCAGGCAATGAGATTAGAGGATCAATGGATCAGCTGACTTACAGCAGCAGGAGGGAGCTTGGAATTATGGAAGCAGCCATGAGAAGAGAAATAAATAAGTGTGGCAAGCACTGTATTAGTAACAGACTTGTCTGTATCTGTTCATGTTTAAAAAAATCACAAATAGACAAAAAATGTCCATCAGACTGGAGTTATGGCATGGTTTGGTCTGTCATACCAGCAGGCATGATCTTAATTTTGTTTTTATTATAAAATAAGCAAATTTAGCCCACAAACTTTGAAGTAAGCTGTGAAACCTATAGGCCTTTGGCAGCATGGTCACCTAGCAAGGACTTCAAGCAGGACAGTCAAAGCCAACCATACAGGCTTATGAGGTACAAATGAGACACATTTTGGATGATCTGGTACCAGGCATGGTAGAGATTCTTGACTTTTTAGTTATTCGTATTGATAGGAAGCAACATTCTCAATTTTATTTTCAGCTGTTTCTTTTTTATATGGATATTATAAGACACTGGAGATCAAAGAGCTTATGCTCATAATACCCTGTGTCTCAAGAGGTGACCCTTGCCCAAAAGAATAACTGCTTTCTTTTCCTCAAATATTTTATTGAATTTTTAAAGGTGAATATAGCATTTCATAATTTAAGAATATAAACATACATTTTGATTAGAGCAATCACACAAACAATAATAAAACTAAACAAGATAAAACAAAACTATTTACAAAGGTGTCTGTGTCTAGCCATACAAACACACTTGCATTCTTCAGTGTGCAGTTCTATTTCATAATGTATTACCATCAGTTCTGTTCAGTATCTCTATAACCTTTAGCCAAAAGTTGTAATATGATGTGAGTCTTTCAATTCTCATCTTGATAGAATATTTCCATTTCCATTCGAGAAATGTTTAATGCCAAGTTCTTGAATTCTTTAAATGTAGGAGAAGTCTTGCTCTTCCAATTCATAGTGATTATCTTGTGGGCAATGGCTAGTAAGATCCATAAAAGTGAAAATTTTGATCTGGGAACACTCTTGGGTATAGGGGCATTAAACAATGTCAATGATTTGGTTAGCTGAAACTTGTCATTTAAAACAGTCTGCAAAAAAAAATTCAATTTATCCCAAAATGCTCTGAGCAATTTACAGTCATAAAACATGTATTGCCAGTTTGCTTTCAGTTTTAATTTACATCTCCGACATTCAATATCCTGCCCAAACATTAATTCCTTTTTATGTGGTGTAATATAAATTCTATGAATAAATTTCCAAGAAAATAACTTCTATTATAGGGAAAGTGAAGTTTGCTTTGAAGAAACTACTATTAATTGTTTGTCACTTTCACTAGTGGATTGCTTATTATTTTTTTATAGTAGTCCCAAAAGTTTTCTTTATGATATAATTTCATATTTTTAATTATTTTTAATATTTTGTACAAGGTACCTTTTCCTTGTACTGTTTGATTACCTATAGTAATCATACATTCTATAGACTTAGGAACAGTTTGCCTAGTAGATGAAAGCATTGAGTCCAATTTACTTAGAATATAATGTCTTAGATCTTGTATTACTATTCACATTTCACTATGAATGTTATATTTATTCGTGACTTGATTCATAAGGAGAAATTTTCCAGAATCCATCAGATGATGCCAATATATTAAATTTTCCCCTAAATATCGTCATTCTGATGACATCAAAAGTGTCAATATTATTCTGTGTGCAAGCAATAGGATATAATAAAAATGAGCAAGCCTTAATATCTGGATTTTTATTCAAATCGTTTTTTAAATGTGATTAATGTATTGGTTATCAATTTGGAATATATATGTGTATTTTTATTCTCTAAGATATATTCTTTTACCATCCAGTGAAAATTGTTAGGCAGAAGTTTTGTATATTGCAGTAACAATGAATGACTTGATTGTAACCACATATGTTTATGTATTTGTTTCCACCTAGCAGAATAAGATGAATGTAACCATAATGTTATTGTTTTAATAGTAGATGATACAGCATGGATTTCAATGTCTGGAAGAGTACCTCCACTTTCTTCCCACTAATTTAAGTGGTGATTTAGTGCTATTCTGGGTTTGTTATGGTGCCATAAAAAGTTTAACATTAATTTATTAAATTGATGTATATTATGTTTGGGGGGAATAGCTTGTATAAAGTATAATAATTTTGGGAAAATAATGATTTTAATTAAGAAAATTCTGTCTTCCATAGTAAAGAAGAATTTATTCCATTTATCCATGAGAGATTTGACTTTGCTTAAAATATTGGTACAGTTAATTGTTAATGTTTCATTCATATTATTTGTTAATGTAACCCCTAGGTATTTAATTTTATCTAGAAGTATATATTTAGAGAATTTCTTATTTATGCTTTTCTTGTTGCAATTTATAAGCAATATCTTAGTTTTGTTTTCAATAAATTTAAAACCAGAAATTCTTTGTAAGAGATCTATTGTGTCAAATAGAGCTTGAAATGAATTATTATCATTCAGAGTTAGTAAGATATCATCTGCAAACAGCTGAACTTTTGAAACTAGACAGCTGCTAAAATGTATGCCTTTGATATTTGTATTCATCTTAATACAATCTGCAAAAGGTTCTACGACCAGAGCAAACAACAGTGGGGACAGTGGACATTCCTGTTTCATACCTTTGATTGTAATAGGTCTAGATGTGCATGGTCCAGTCTTTATGAAAGCTCGGGATTTTTCATATAATAATTTAATTAATTGTGTAAATTTTTGTGAAAATCCATATTCTTCCAAAGGCAGTAATAAATAATCCCAATGGACTGAATCAAAAGCACTATTAATATCAAGACTCAATAACGTCAAGTTGCCTTCTGTGATATTAATATAATCAATTAGTGTTAAATATTCTTTTAATGTTATCATATGTGTTTCTATATTTTATAAAGCCAGTTTGATCTTCATCTATCAATAAAGGCAGGAACAGATTGATTCTACTATCATGTATTGCCATAAACATCTTATAGTCTACATTTAGTAGTGATATTGGTTTGTAGAATGAACAGTCTTTTCCCTTTTCTGACTTTAAAATCTGGGATGTTAATGTGTATTTCCAAGAAGGGGGATATTTTTGTTTTCTTTAACTAAAGTAAACATTTTAACAACAACACTAAAGCTTCTTTAGTTAGCAATATATACATTTCAGGAATAATGTTATCAATCCCAGGAGCTTTATTTAACTTCAACTTATTAATTTGTGACTTAAGCTCAGTCATTGTAATTGGCTTTAATAGTTTTATTTGATCTTCTATTAGTTTATGCTTAATATATTTTCTGAAGAAGGATTTTATTGCATTTTGTGATTCTATTTCTGAACTATGCAAATTAATTGAAATAAAACATATTCTAAAAGCCACTAAAATGCCTTCTAGATCTGATACTCTTTTCTTAGTACATAGAATATAAACTTCCTTTGTCTGATTAGATTTAATAATATTCTTAGTTCTGTTTCCTATTCTTCATTAGTTTCTATGATTTATAGAGTAAAAACAATTTAATCTTTTCTAAATTAATCATAGCTTTATGATGTAGTGTTTCTAAATATTTTTGTTCATATCAAGTTCTTTTGTTAAACTAGTATGTCCTTTTTGAATCTCTAACTTTAGTTTATTAAATTTTGCTTGTAAGTCCAATAAGTCTTTATTCCAGTGTTTTTTTGTTAATAAACCAATATAAAACTTAGCCATACATAAATGCCTTTAAAAAATCCTATACGTATACCTCTGATATGTCCTCAGTAAGATTTATATTTAGAAATGTGTGCATCTCTTTAACATAACATTTCTTAAGGTCTGTTAAATTAGTTATATATGACAGAATTCTACTGATAGTTACACTTTGTATTCATTTCCAAATCAAATGTGATTGCGTTATGATTAGATAAAGGGCATGTAACAACTTTATCTTTATCTAGTTTGTAGTTATATCTCTTGAAATGTATACTCTATCTTTTCTAGACTGACTGTATGGTGTGAATATTGTGTAAAAATAGTGAATTTGACTCAGCATAGTCATTTATATCTTTACTGTTAATTATATCAATAAAGTCAATTAATGCCTTTGATGTTGCTGTTTTCCTACATGTACTTTTTGTATTAGTATCACTGTCATTCAATATACAGTTAAAATCACCTGCCAATATTATACTCCCTTTAGAGTATTGTGTAATGTCTTCAAATTGATGCTTGACCACTTTGACTCCCAGCCAGTGATCCAATAAAGATTAATCAGTGTGTACATTTTTCCATTTATCTTCAAAGATACTAAACAAAACATTCCAGTTCTATCATAGCATGATTTTATGATTTTAGGCATTAAAACAGAATATTTCCATAAAATTGCTACGTCTTTTTTTATTTTGTTTTGTTTATAATGAAAACTTACTAACACCAAATAATTGTTGGAGTTTAGTCCTTTTATGTCTTCTTGCAATAAATGTATCTCTTGTAAAAGTACAATTTGAGCTTTAAACATTTTAGATATTTGAATAGACTACCCATTTTACTGCTGTTATTTAAACCATTAAAATTAATAGAAATATACTTCATGTATACATTATTATTAGAAGTATAATTAGCCACGTGCATGTATTATTGTAAAAGAGAGCATATTTATATTATTGAAGAGAAATGTTTATATTTATCTTTTAGAATACTGTAACTGATAATGGTAGATGCCCAGTGGTAGAAATTTAAACATAGAAATGTTAAATGTTGAACTAAAAAACAATCTAAATAATCAATGAGGTATGAAACTCCATACTTTAATAGCATTACTATCCAAACGATTCCTCTAAAACCTCTTCCAAGACTCATTCCCCACTCTATCTAAATATTCAGTCTAAATAGAAAGTAACTTATTAAATCAGAATGACTCATAGATTATGTATAGTTCTTACTATTACATGTTATTAATCCTAAGAAGTTATGGTCAAAAGAAAAAAAATATATATAAGATATAATACTATTTACACTCATCTCCATTAGTATTAAAGCATTGATTAACACTTCAATATAGCATTGTAAAAACTTTGAGATTCTATGTACCATAAACACTTAAACATATATTGAGATATATAATTATGTCTTAACTTGTTAGTGATTAAGTTAAAATGAACTTATATGCATGTACTTGAGTATGCAATGATGAAATATACTGGCAATGTATGTAATCATCCATAAAAAAGTTAACATCAGCTGCACATATTAATATCTCTAAAAACTCCATAAAGTAGTATGTCTTATTCACTTATACAAAATTAGTATGACCTGAAAATAGTTCTAAAACTTCTAATTGTTCCTTTTCCCAAATGCGATTCAGATAATAGTTTTTTTTGAACATCACTGCATCTTGGAACATTGTATACTATATATAAAGTACAGACCACTTCCTTTTGGTCCAGGAATAAATTTGATTAACTTCCTTCAGTTAAATATTTCTATCTTGAATTGTCCTTCACTAATAGTAAGTTTACCTTGTTACATACTTATAATTTATTAATATGGGTATGCAACAATTAATCATATCTGAAACTACTGTATTAATTGTCTCTCTCATCTGTGTCTTGCATATTTATATACACACTCTCATCTTCTCCCCCCTTTTTTCAAAGGATAAAACTGAATTAGATAGTTGTCATGAGAGAAATGATACTAACCAGTACATCGTTAAAGCATAGGTGAGCTATCTACTGTGTATCATTTTAATTTTCACCAATATGTTTATAAATGAACCAGGTTTAACTTTTCATTCCCTTATGCATACTATATAATTTCTTAAGGCATCCATTGCCATCATATCAGTTTGTCACTGATCATACAAACTGCAGAAGATCAATTCTTAAAAGAATATTATGTATCAAAAAATTGCAACTGTCTGTCTTTAGTAATACACTGACGTTTCTTTTTTATAGTATTCATTATATGCAATTATTGAAACTATCAAGTAGTTAGTTTATTTGACTAAAATGCTCTTTGGATTAACAAAGGGGTATATTTATTGATTTATTTCTCCTGTTGTATCAATGTCAAGTGATATAATTCTTTCCTTTTATTAAAGACTGCTAAGTCTTTTGTGTCAAAATGGAACTAAGTCAGATGTCACACTGTCTTTTTTCACATTTTATGTGCAAGATCTAAAGCCAGAGTACACTTTATTACTTACATATCCACTACAACATTTTTAAATCTTGAATGTAAGTTTACCTACAACTAAATGCTTATCTTTTGTCAATTAACTTATTTAAATAATGTAATTCAGCAGAAAAAGTGTAATTATCACTTTAACTAGCATGAGAACAGAAACAGCTCATGTATAACCTCTGACCCCACTGATTACATCATTGTTAAGCCATCCTGTATCATTTGAAACAATTCACACATTCGCAAAGGGATTACAGTGCAAAACAAGGCTTAGAACTGAAGAATTAAAACCAACAGGCTAAAAAAATAGGCATTTTAGCTCGCAATCTCGGAGGAAAGCCGATAAACAAGTAAGTAAGCTAATTGAACATTTCAAAGTGTAGCTCAAGGTCAAGATAAACATTTCTTTCTTTAACTTCATGCAATTTTACTCATGTTAGACATAACAACACACAAACAAAGACCCACAACACTTAGAAATATCATATTAACCACCTTCTTTCCTTTCCTTTAATTGCAACATCATAGACCCAGTTCTAATATATCCAAGAAAAGGAAATGAAAAGAAATAAAGTACATATTTATATATACAGTTACTATTCAGTAGTCATTCGAATACAATCAACTATTCAATCATCACACATTCATTATATACATTTTTGAAGATATTCAATAAAAAACAATCATTTAGCTGTAGATTTGTACATAATAATAATTTCCTAAACCTGCACTTAACTACTATGTGTGTATTTGAACTTATGGAATAAACCTTCATTTGTAATAAGAGTCTAAGCTGTCATAAAACCTTGCAGAGCGATAGCAACTAAATTTTTCTCCCTTTACCCTTGCTATCACTACTGAGTAAATTTCAATGAAAGAATCTGAGTAAGTGTTAAATACTTTTGCAGTGGTATAAAATAGTGACATAGAGAAAGGACAAAAACTTTACCTTTTTTATGCCTTTAAGCTTATGTTCATTTTGTTTAAGAGCATCACTAGTATCAAAGTTCTGAATTATTACTTGTTGTTGCATGTGTAAAATGATGTACCATTTTAATAATATGAGAGAAAGAGAAATGAGAATTTTTAAAGATTTATTTGTCTTTTAATTTCTTTTTCTTATCAATGATTTTCCATCCACTTTTTCTGCTTGTCTGTTTAATGAACTACTACTCCACTCTGTTCCTTCTATTTTTTTTCTAAAATGTTATTAAATATTACACAGGATACAGCTGAGTCTAGGGTTTCAAAAGTTTTAGTACCATCTGAGAGAAAGACCTTAAGTATAGCTGGAAACAATAGATGCACTTTGATTTGTCTCTTCTTCAATTATCTTATTAAAGGAAGATATTCTTTTCTTCTCAAAACCACTGTCGATAAATAGTCATTATCAAATCTTAATATACTGTCTTTGAATTTAATCAGTGAATCTGTCCAGGCAGATTTTATTACCAGCTCTTCATCTTGACTGGAAAAAAAATCTTACAGTTATGGATCTCGAATTTGTATTTAGTTTATTAGAAGACGAAGGAACCACTAATGACCTGCGGGCTCTTTTGATGCCATATGAAAGACACTCTGGTAAATTCAAAGTGTTAGGGAGCCAGGATGTTAGAAAATTTACCATGTTATCACCTTCAGTCTTCTCAGGTAATCCATAAATGCATAAATTGTTTCTTCTGGATCTATTTTCAAGATCATCTGTTTTGTTCAATAAAGAAGTATTTTGCTTTAGTAAGAATTCAACTTGATGTTTTTCTTCTGTAACTCTGCCTTCTGTATCATTTAATGTCTCTTCCATGCTGTTAATCTGGGTTTTATATTGCATAATTATTACCTGTAACTGTTCCATTTGCTTTGTACATTTTTCTTTGAAAGTATCAAGTTTATTGTCTATTTTGTTAAGCTTTAGCGATAGGCCTTGAATGCTTGTGTATAAAGATTGTAATTCCTTCTTTAATGTCAAGTTCTGTGAGTTATTTTTAGAGTAACTCATTTTGAAGAACTGACAGAGGCCTTTCTTCTTGAATTTGACAGGAATTCAATATATTAAAAGAATATAATACCAATGCAGTCTTCTAAAATCTTCAAGATGAGCTTTGATGATAAGTCCACGACCTCAAATATTTAAGAATTCCTGTCAGAAATATAACTTAAATAACAGAGCTAAGAAATTGTGTTGTTAATAAATAAGGTTGCCACCTTTTCAAATGGCCAAAGTGGGACATTTTCGGTACAAACATCAGATTTTACAGGCCGACACATACCCACGGTCAGTACAAAGGCTAGAACTTAACTTTTTTGCCTAAATAAAAGCTTATTCTTGTAGCATTTTAGTTGATTATTCCATTTCTTATAACATTTAGGTATTTTAGATACAGAATAACTGTTTTATGCAACTATTACATAAAATATAGGAAATAATTTTGTCCTAAAATCTCAGGACATTTGCCATTTTTTAAATTTTTTGTCAGGACACAACTGCCCAAAGAGGGACTATCCCCCTCGCAAAGTGGGACAGGTGGTAACTCTAGCTGTTAACCTGCCACCATCTTGGCCACACCCCTGAATAACTGCTTTCTGAATGGAATTTTGTCACTGTGATATGACTTTTTATTCTCCCAGTAGTATGCAGTGCTCCTGTTCAGCTCCTGTGTCCACCCCTTGTTAGACAGCTGTGTCACACTGATTGCCAACATTTAGCTCCAACTGGAACTTCTTGCATGCATACCTGAACTTTTGTGGTCTGAACCTGAATAGAAGTTTGGACAATACTGAATGATGTTAATGTTTTCCAGACATGATTATTTCAATTTTTTTTATATTTCATTAACTATAGCTTTATTTAAAATATGTGGCTTTAATATTAATGTCTGCTACAAATAAGTGCAAAAAGTTCTTACATGCAACTCTCACCATGTGAGTTCTGCCCATGAGCCAGTTGGCAACCCATCTTGTGACATAGGGGTTTATGTTCAAGCTGGTGAGCTTGTCTATAATATCAGACTGGGGAATGGTGTCAAAGGCCTTTGCAAGGTCTAGGTAGGCTATGTGTACCATCTTTCCCTCGTTTATAGCCTTGGTAACTGTCTCAAAGAAGTCCACCAGGTTTAGGAGGCATGATCTGCCCTTAACAAAGCTGAACTGGGTAGGGTCCAGTGTTTGGAGGTTCCCAATGTCTCTGTTAATGAGTTCCATGATGATGTACTCCATAGCCTTGCAGACCAAGCTAGTCAGGCTTATAGGGTGATAGCTCCCGAGGTCTGTTGTGGCTCCACCTTTGTGGAGTGGAATAATAGCTGCTGTGCGCCACTCTATGAGTATGTAGCTTGTGAAGAGGCTGAGTTTGAACAGTGTGTTTAGGTGAGGAGTTAGTTCGGCTTTGAGCTCATGTAGGACGCAGCCTGGGACACTGTCTGGTCCCATTGATGCTGTGTTTTTGGCTTTGGAGAGGGCTATTTTAACCTGAGTGTCTGTGATTTCAGGGGATCAGCATTCTTCTGGTATGGTTATGGTCCCTTTTGGGGGTGAGAGGGGGGTGAGGTTTGCACTGAACCTGTCTGACAGGATGTTGGTGATATTGGTCGGTTCAGTGTATTTTGTGCCATTCTGCACTAACTCCGAGCAGATCTGAACATTGCCACTTAGATTCTTGACATAGCTAAAGAATGCCTTGTGGTTATCTTTGGAGTCCTTGGCAATTTTTCTTTCGAAGCTAGCCTTGGATGATTTTATGAGGGATCGTAGTTTCTTGCTGATACTGATCAGGGATGTCTTCCCTTCTTGGGATTTTGCTCTTTTCTGTGCTAGTTTCCTTCTTCTGTTGCATAAGCTATTTTATGGCAGGGGTCCACCAGACTGGTTTCCTTTTCTTGGAGGAGTGAGTCTTGGTTTTGCTTGGGATAGCACGATCCATGCATTCTTGTAGGTGCCCGTAGAATGCATTAGTAAAGGATTTTGCAGCTTTGACAGCGTTATCCTTTAGCATGGGGGCTTTGAAACTTTCCACCTTGGTCTTAAGTAACATGAAGTTTGCTTTTGAAAAGTTTTTCACAGTTGTTTCCTTGACCGGGGGTGGGGACAGAATGTGGATATCCAGAGTGATTTGTTCATGGTGAGATCTAACCAGTGAGGGGTTGACCTCTGGTGTGGAACACCGTTCACCCATGTTGGTGATGACCAGGTCCAATATGTTGTCACCTCTGGTGGGAGTGTTGATCAGCTGATCCAGGGCATTTGAGTTTATAATTTCTAGGAAATGTTGGACAAGGGAGTTAGTACTTGAGTAGTTCTCCCAGTTAATGTTTGGGTAATTGAAATCACCCAATATTAGGGTGTTTGGTAGGACCTTTATGTTTCCCAGTGTTTCCAGAAATGTATTATAGAGGTCCTGGGACATGGTGGGTGATCTGTAGCAAGCTACAATTTAAATTGCAGTTTTGCCCGTTGTTTGTTGCACGTGGATGATCTCTGAAGCATCGTGCTGCGCCACTAACCTGGAGGTGTGGGTATCTTTGATGAATATGGATACGCCCCCTCCTTTTGTATTTCGGTCCGGGTTCTGTGGTCGAAATGTATGGTATGAGTTGTAGCCTGGTAGTGCTGGGGTGCTCTCTGGAGCCTTAAACCAGGTTTCTGTTACTGCACATATATCGATTTTCTCCATACTGAGGAGTGCCTCGAGTGCATGCATTTTGAGGTTTAGACTTCTGGCATTGAGTAGCATTACCCTCAGTATTTTGTTACTTGTGCTATTTACAGTGGTGGGTTTGTCTTTTGAGCCGTGCCTAAAAAAAGCACTATGGGGGTGGCAAGAGCCTTGGCCAGTATTCTGTGTATAATTATTCTGTATATAATCATTCTGTTCAAAATCTGGAGCACACTGCTTACTATGAATAGTCATATTTCAATTAATTGCCATGATTATAAAACTCCAAAATGTCTAAAACCTTGGGAGATTGCTACTCAAAGCAGTCACACCAACAGTCCTTGAAATTCAGAAAATGTTACCACAAGTGGGAAGCCTTAACACAAGTGTCTTCTCCATCATGGTAACCCTTTTCAATTCATAGACCACCCTAATCCTGAGGTTTCCTGCTAATAGGAGCATCAAGAAAGAAGGCAGTCCTGATGCTTAAGCCATGTAGTACTGAGGCATTCTGGGGGAATAGCTAATGCTAATTAGACATGTACTTTTCCATTAGAAATGCCTGTGACTCCTGGTTACACTATTGAGTGATTCACAAAATCACTCACTTGGCTGCATACATTTCCACTGTCGATAGAAAACTGTCACCCATTCACTCCAGTGGAAACAGATGTAGTGCAGGGACGTTCAGTGAATACATGGGGGTGAGAGTCTGCTAATATGTGCATGTGCTCGGAATTGTGTCTGCATGTGTGTAGAGACATCTATGCAATTGGATGAATACATGTGTGTTTGTGAGTTTATGACTGCCTGGGTGTTCACACTAGGGGTGTTAAGTAAAAATGTGTGTATGTGCTTCAGAGCATCCATATTGGTGAATTGGTAGTGTGTCCGTAAGTCCAATCAGCTGTGGGAGGGCTTGTTTTATGTTGGGTGGATCTGAATGTGTTTGTGTGTGTATTTGTGCAAATGTCTCAGAGTATACTGGTGTGTGTGTGTGTGTGTGTGTGTGTGTGTGTGTGTGTGTGTGTGTGTGTGTGTGTGTCTGTGGGTGTGTGGTCCAGAGAGATCAGTTTCCACCCCGGTCGCGGTAGCGTTGTCGCCTCACAGCAAGAGGTTCTCCCGTTTGATTCTAAGCTGGAGCGCCTTCTGTGTGGAGTCTGCATGTCCTCCCTGCGGTTGAGTGGCATTCAAAAGACATGTGTGAATGGGCATGCCTTCATTGAAGGTTGGGCATCGAGCTGGCACCTCGGTACCATAGAAATCTACTGCCAATCATTAGGAAACCGGAGTTCCACTATGGCGACCTCTAACCAGGAAAAGCCAAAAGAAGCTCCCTGCACCCCCCCCACACCCCCTGCTAAATAAATATACCTCCTCCAAGATTGCACTGCAGTGAGTAAAATAGTAAATATCCTGTTCCGCTCTGTACAGCAATCTCCAATCAAAGCATTCAAAGTTTCAAAACTTTGAACTTCTGGTCTCAGCAGTTTGAAGTTTTGAAATTTTGAGCTCTTGAATGGGATATATATATATATATATATATATATATATATATATATATATATATATATATATATATATATGTGTGTGTGTGTGTGTGTGTGTGTATAGATATACACACATACACATATTCAATGTGCTTCTTGAGTGGGTATGTTCTTCTGATGTAATATACTGTGCCAAGCTTAGGTCTGTAATGGAATATGGTACATTGGAAAATATGGGATACTGGTGATGAAGACAACACACTATATTTATTGTTATGGGGATGCATTAACCTTACTGGGTGGAGTCTGCCTGGCATAATGTGGATCTCTTGTAAGCAATACAAAACAATGTTTTCTGTACAATGAGGCTTCTGCATTGGATTTCACCTCTTAGCACACTGTATTTGTTCTGCAACTATGTACTACAAGTCTATTGATCATGGGGGAGCTTGTATGTATGTATGTGATGACATGATGCATGTTTGTATGCGTACAATGCCAAATAAATGTTTCCATTCCTATAGGACTTAAGAACCATGGTACAATGCACTGCATAATGTATGTCTATGTTATATTACGATGTCAGGGTGGTGGTGTAATAATGGCCAGGATGCACATATATGGTGAGGTCATCATACAGTATCCATTCCTTAACACATAGCATGCATAGAGTGTATTATGTATTGATATTTGCATTGCTGCCCTGCTAACAAATGATATATCTTTTTGAGTTTTGTGGATAACGCAACTAAAAATCCTGCTGTAATGGTGGAATTAAGAGAGTGTTTAAGCTGACAGCAAGGTCACCACATAATCAGCAATTCTTCAGGTTCAGATGAAGGCTCAGTAGGGAACTTACAGGTCCTTCCACTTTTGGACATGTGGCATCTGGGCCAGTAGGGGCTGGCAACTAGGCACCAAGTGTGTTTCATATTTTAAAACTGACAGTGCTTTGTATGGCTTATTAATTGACAAACACATTTTTGATACAGATTATTAATATCTTAGGACTGACTACCCTTGTACCCATGGTATTTTTGGGATACATAGGATCATAGAATCATAGGAGATTAGTAGGCTAATGATTCTGGGGACCTTACAGGCCTAGCCAAGAGTTTATCCCCAAAAAAGAAACCCCAATCAGAACCTGTCACCCCTGTCAATGAGGGACACAGGTGGAAGCCCTGGGACAAATTTGTGATTACCCATCCACTCATCAAGGTTGCACTTGAAGAGGGTCAGTGACATACTTTGTTTGACATGTATAGGGAGTCTGTTCCAGAGATGGGGCAGCCTCTGTGAAACAAGCCTGTCTCTCCAGCAGGTTTTGTTAATGTCACAAATTAGATTTAAGCCTTTTTGATCGGGTACTACGCGAGGAGTTAGACTTATGGATATAGAGCATCTCTAGTAGAGCAGGGTCTAAGATTGTCTTGTAGGAGAGACACAGATCACCTCTGACCAATCTGTACAATACAGAATAGAGTGATAGTGATTTGAGCCTGTCCACATAGGACAGGTGTTGGAGGCCATGGATTTTCTTTGTGAGGTATTTCTGTGGTCTTTCCAGTTGGTGCAAGTGTTTGGAGAGCTACATACCAAACTGGGAGCTGTACTCAATTATTGGCCTAATGAGGGAGGATTACAGAGAGGTAATAACCTCCTTTTTTCTTAATGCAATCCCTTTACTTATGAAGTGAACCAAGTAAAAGGCTTTTCTGACCACTGCCACTACATGATGGTTAAATGTGAGATTGTTGTCAACTTGTTTACCCAGGTCTCTCACCACAGGTTGTGTGCTTAGGGGGTTGCAGTTAATGTGGTAATCAATAGGGGTCGTGTTTTTGCCAAATGGTATGGTAATACATTTTTTTGCATTTAACTTAAGGCCATGACTTTGGCATCAGTCATTTGTTGCTTTGGGACCCTCTTGAAGTATGTTAACATCATTTGTGGTGTCAGTGACAGCACCCAACTTACAGTCGTCCTCAGATTTGGTCAGCCACAGACCTTTTGTCTTTGTGTGGACCTTTGAGAAGTAGATGCCAAACAAAAGGGGTCCCAGGACAGATCCCTGGGGGACACTACTAGTGACAGGTCTGCTGTCGGAGGTGATGGCACTTATTTTGACCTTGTGGTTCCTATCAGTGAGCCAGTTGGCTACCCAGCTGATGAGATAGGTATTTATGCCAACTTGTATTAGCGTTTTGATGATGCCTGAGTGGGGGATTGTGTCAAAGACTTTGGCTAAGTCAAGGTAAGCTGTATGTACTGACTTTCCCTCATCCAGTGCCTCGGTATCAGTCTCAAAAAAGTCAACCAGGTTCAACAGGCAAGATCTGCCCTTGAAGAATCCGAAGTGGGTGGGGTCAAGTGCTTGGAGATTGCCTATGTCCTTGCTTATGAGGTCCATAATAATACGCTCCATGGCCTTACAGGTCAGACTTGTCAAGCTAATGGGGCGATAGTTTCCAGGGTCAGTAGTGCCATCATCTTTGTGCAAAGGGATGACGATGGCAGTACTCCACTCTGCTTGAATGAAGCACACAAAAGTGTTTTTGACCCTCCAACACAAACTAGTCCCAAAATAGCACTGAAGAGGTACACAAACATGAACCAGCAGGAAGGGGATAACTCATAAATTTATTCAGTAAAAATAAACTAAGCACTAAAACTCGAATGCTTAACTGTCTCACTACATTTTTATTCAACCATAGAACTTCCTCAGGCATGCAACCCACCAATTAACACAGCCATATATTTATAATGCATTCATTTAGCCATTATCCAATCATCATGCAATCTACCTAAAATCTCTATGTTGACGTAAAATCACATAAAAAACACCATCTATAATAAAAAAATCTCAAGACTTGTACACAAAGATAGTAAGAGTAAGAGAATAATATAAAAAAAATACTTAAAAACCTACTTATACACTATAAATTTAATACAAACAGTAAAAAGGCAGGAACATATACATAAATAAATAAATAAATAATAAATAAATAATACTATGCTACCCTCTAGTGGTTGAATAAATAATGTACATCAAGCAACAGTTCATTGCTAAAAATACAATAAAAATAATACATAAAAAACACTATCAATGAAAAAACGACATATTGCATACTATCATAACCTCACAGCTCTGAGTTTTAAAACTGAGACCAGGGAGACATGTTCATTGAGACCGGGAAAGCTGCAAGTTTCCAGTGCTAATTGCAAAAATAATTCCTGGTACTCAATTTTTGTCTCCCATTGCCCACCCCTAATCTGTTGTGGAACTTTTTACAACACAAAAAATAAAAAAGGTAGCTCATCCACACAGAGTAGTATGTTTATAAAGTGCATTCATGGCATCTTTCCTTGGTATATCATATAAATGTTCATATACACATATTTTAAGGTCATCTCTGTCTTCCCCACATAAAAAGCCGATCATATTTTACACTCTGCTAAATAAATTACACCCTTCCTCTCACAATTAGAATATTGTTTACCATATATAAACCTGTCCCTACTTTTAATATAAATATTTTCAGTATTCCTAATGTGGGGGCATTGGCCACACCTACCGCATTTGAACATCCCTTTTCTCTTGTTACGATCCTTCCAACCCCCTACCTTTTGTTCAAAAATACTTTTCATATTCCTGTCTCTGCTATAAGTTAAGTTAAGGAGTTGTTTAAAAATCGTATTTAAATTAGAAAAACTAGAAAGCACACTCCAACTCTTGGAGATAATATTTTTAATAATACCATTTTCACAATTAAAATCTAAAATAAAAGATCCTGTAAGCTAATCACTCTCCTTAGTCTGGTTAGTCTGTACCATAGCAGTATTAATGTCCATCCCTCTTCCTAAAATGGGGCCAGACCTATTATTTCTCCACTCCTTAACTTCATTCATTACTTCCTCAGTCATTTTAAGGGGAAATTTTCTTTCCACGCACATGTTCTTTAAAATCTCACAGTCCTTTAAAAATCCATATTATCAGAGGTCATTCTAGAGATTCTAATAAATTACCCCTTAACGATGCTTCTTTTTTGTTTATATGGATGGGCACTGGTGAAATATAGATAGTAATTCGAGAAAGTGCTCTTCCTATATACCGTAGATCTAAACTCATTTCTAACCATGTCCTTATGTATAGTAATATCCAAATAATCTACCTGTTCATAGGTAATTTTGTGGATAAATCTTAAAAATTATGTTGCATTACTAATATACCCTAGGAATTCCATTAGTCTCTCTTCAGTGTCAATCCCAAAGATACATAGATCATCCAAATATCGCTTGTACAAACACCAACTTCTTATATAAGGGGAATTAAAAATAAATTTATTTTCCCACATTTGTAGAACAATATTCACATATCTGGAGGTGCAGCACACCCCCATAGTGACACCTGTCATTTGTTTAAAAAATTCCCCTTCAGAGTGAATATAATTGTTATGCAATACCAAATCCATCAATTCCATAATAACTCTCAAATCCTTAGATGAAAACTTTTTAACTTCCAACAATGCCTCCTCAAACCACTCAATACCTACATTTTGAGGTATAACTGAAAACAAATTAATGATATCAGTGGTTACAAAAATAATTTCTTTTTTAAAAACCTTTTGATCTATTAGTTTCAAAAAGTCCCAAGAGTCCTTTAAAATTCCCTCATGCTCCATCGATATAGTTTTCAACCTAGAATCAATATATTTAGCCAGGGGCATCGTTTTTTGACCCATTTGCTGCCACTATAGGTCTTAAATCTGGGTCATCCAGATCCTTCTGCACCTTAGGACCCCAAAAATAGATGGTATCTCTGATTTGTCTATCCAGAAATAGTTAAACAAATCGATGTCAATCAATTCATTATATAATAATTCTCTTAAAACCATATCAATTTTAGAACAGGCAATGTTAATCTAATTAATAGATACCCTCTGATACTTGTCTTCATTCCCCAATACTTCCTCCATTTTAGCGAGATATATAACATTACCCATAATAACCATCCCACCCTCCTTATCAGGCTTCATGACCCTTATGCTACTATTCTTATTTAAATCCATAAGCAGCTGCTTCTCTCGGTAAGGGAGGTTGGGACACACCTTTGAATTATGTAAAACTATCCTAAGTTCTTTTTCCACAGCTACTTCAAAATTTCTCAACTGCGGATGTACTGGGGGGTTAAAAGTACTCTTCTTTTTAAATTTTTTTAGCATTACTTTCACTCCCTCCTTCCTTATCCATACCTGCATAAATTAATTCTAAGTTTTTCTTTCTCACAAATAATTTCAAATCGATCAATAACTTACATCACATTTTCTGTTTGGTACAAACTTTAACCCTCTCATAAACAGATTAAAATAAGTTTCATTTAACTCAACATTACTATAGTTATATACAGGGCTATATACAGGGTGATTTTTTTATCCTTTCTGACCTTCTCAGGGTGGGAAATTCTAAAGGGTCCTTCAAATTCAAATTCAGATTTTCACAGTCATTATGATAACATTCATCCTCATTGTTATATCCATCCCTATGGTCATATCTTACCCTCTCTTCTCCTTTATTGTAACCATCAAACTAGTGTGTAACTCTTTCCAACCCATAATGTTTAACATGAACATGTTTAGGCTTAGGATAGATGCAAAAGTCTCCAAGAGTTACGGGGTGGCTAAATATGTGGACCTTAAACTTAAAAATGTTTTTAAAAGGGAGAAATGCATTTTCAAAAGATTCTTGAGACTTTATGAACTGTGTGGGGGTCATTTGTTTGACAATTATCTTATTTATGTAACAGTAGACATTAAAGATTTATTTTCTTCTATACCTCACACTCCAGGCATGGAAGGTTCCAAGATTATTTACCCGAAGTTGAGAGTTTTGACACCAGCACACTCAAGGTTATAGGTACCCTTATGGAATTCATTTTAGACAACTATTACATTTTATTATAGGGACATACTTATAAACAGAATACAGGAGTGGTGATGGGATCATCTTGTGTCCCAATTTTTACCAACATTGTGATGGCATATTGGGAGCACAATTCTGTGTTTCAATTAGGCTATGATAATGGTTAGATTTTATATGGTTGATACCAGGACAGCAATGTCATTTTTGGAAGGATACTGAAAGTAGACTTTTGGAATTTTTTCACTACATTAACAGTACCATTGATTTTTAAATGTACTTTGGTTAAATCCAATAGTTTTCTTCATTATTTAGATGTTGAACTTAGAAAAGCAACACACAATGGGCAGTTTACTTCAACCATTTACAGAAAATTAATGTATTCTAATTTCCTTTTACACTTCAACAGCTGTGACCCCATACACCAAAAGAAGGCATTGGTTAAAGGACAACTAGTCAGATTGGCCCATATGATTTCAGCTGCTATTTTTAACAATGAGTGTAATGTTTTAAAATCAATGTTAGCCAACAGGGGTTACCCTGATGTTTTTCTTCATAAGATTTTTGTTGAAGTTATTGACAAAAGGAGCAAGGGGGTTTATACACAGCTATTAGGATAGAACCTTAATGGAAGTGTTCCAAATAATATGTCTGTTAATCTAAAATAGAGTTAACCTGACAAGCTGGGATGCATTATGTCTTACAACAGTGACTCCAACTTTATTTTGATATTTAACACAAGAAGTGGAAAATATTTGAAGTTGGAGGCATCAACTCACAAAAGATGGGGACCACCCCTTGCATTATATTCCGGAGGGATTGGTCAATTAAGAACTGCATCAAAAGGCACCCAAATTTTCTATAAGAACCAATAATAGGAGGGGTATGTTCAAGTGTGGTAGATGCAAATAGTGTCCTTATATCAAAAAAGAAAAAAATGATTAATATCCACAGATATGAAAAGATACAGTGTCCTAAGCATTGTAACTGCTTTACACAGAGTCTATGTGGCTCAGTGTAAAGACTGTCCTTTTTATGTTGGGAAAACTGAGAGGACTTTTAAAGACAGGATTTATGAGCACCTTAGAGATGTAAAGAAAAATACCAGCAGAATGCCTTATATAGATAAATACAATTAAATTCAGGACACTCATTTGAGTTTTTTGTTGTTAACACGGTAGACCAGAAGTTAAAAGAAGGGCCATGGATGATTTTACTGGAAGATCAGGAATTACAATGGCAATAAAAATCACATGCCACCAGCCCATGGAGTCTCAATAACTCTGTTTCTTTGGCCTGTGTAATTAAAATGAAATCTATAAATTTTTAGATAGCCACCTTCTGGGGTGTTTTTCCTTACTTTGGGGGTGGACTGGTTTGTACATGCAAGTAAACATCCAGAACGATTCTGTCACCATACATTCTTTTTTACTTGTTCATTGCTTTAACTAGTGTTTTCTATGAATTATGATTGTTTATGTTTGTTACATGTGGACAATTTTGTTAACCTTTTATACTTTGAAGTTAGTAGGTATGTATCACTTTAAACACATAATGACTTGTAACAGGTGTGGATGCACCTTAAGGTAGGAGTTTGTGTTATATATAGGAGGACTTAGGACTTTAAAGTTTTCAACTCTGAAGAAGTCCCACTAACATTAAGGGACAAAAGTACTTTATTATTTTTACATAGTTTTAAGTCTTTACATTTTGTACACATTGCCTGGTTTGTGTTTGATGTAAGAAGTGATTTGGACTCATTGGAGGGCCTTAGTGTTTTATTCTGTTGCACTAAGCTACAAGAAAATGTTGGCTGTGTGGTGTTTTATTTAGTACTTGGTCCTGCAGTCTACATTAAGCTACAAGAAGATTTTGGCTGTGTGCTGTTTTAATTTTGTACTTGGTCCTGCAGTCTGCTATTATGACCCACAGCAGTATTTCCTGAAGTTTGGTTCTGGTTCTTTGATAATTTAAAATAAAATATTTCTGGCACTTGCAGTATCTCTTTCACTCCCTCTTTCACTTTTATCATGAATCTGACTCAGCAGTACTCTATTTTTGCAGTAACAGCACCTGTACTGTCTTTAAAATTTACAATAGACAGATAAAATACTTGTGCAATTCTTGGAAAAAAGCTGTTTTAATCCAGCAAGTATATAAAAAGATTGCTTCCTTATGTCCTTATGAAGCAAAGCTGAGTGGTGTTTTATTCTGACCCTGTTTTCAATACTGTCCTTTTCTGCGGAATGCAGTAAACAAGTAATTTTATTTGAATTTTGAGAAAATATTGACAGATGCTTGTAAAGTCATGACAACTTGCCTTTCATGGTATAATAAATTTCAGAAGTTGTGAAGAAATGAAATTAGTGCTTTACAGATTATTTCATTTTGCATTTTATAAATGCAGTGGTCACCATAAGTCCTTAATCATGAAAGGGCTACACTTGAATTTCCATTCTTTAACAAGAATAATTTGATGTCAGGGAACACTGCCAAGTGAAATGACAAAAACTGGCACTCCTCCCACCCCCGCACATCACACATCTGGGAAAAGAATGACCTGTTGTACAGTCGGGCAGCACATACCACACCATTACTGGTTCTACTCAACAGACATTCAGACTCCAGGACATGACACCAATCTGCTTACACAAGGCAGATGACAAGGGTACTAATTAAGGGCCTTATACAAACCGCAAAAAGCAAACTTACTGTACTTTGTCATACTCAGAAATTCCAGTGTTAACTTTTATTATGAAGTTAACTGTCAGCATCAACATTGTTAACATTATGCATTGTTATAAAAGTGTTTTTGCACAACTATAGAAACTTCAATAAGCAGCCTTCATAAAAATATCCATATCTGTACGACACATCTGTCTGTTGATGTAAATGATGCCCTTGTGTAAAGAGAGCTGTGTGTGAATGTGTGTGTGTGTGTGTGTGTGTGTGTGTGTGTGTGTGTGTGTGTGTGTGTGTGTGTGTGTGTGTGTGTGTGTGTGTCTATTCCTAGAGCATATGGCATGAGTGCAGTGCCCCTTGTTCTTACATTACACAAAGACAGAGCATCCTCTCACACCTTATGTTAATCTGAGGGTGTCACAGCAGCATATACAGAAAAAGAAATGTCTGTGAATGAAACATGTTAACTGACCTAAATGAATTATGATCAGAGATCGACAGAAACATGTTTCAGATAATGTGGATACTTTATCCATATGCAGTCAGATTCATCTGGAGGAACACCATCTATTACTATATGGCTATTTGCTAGTCCAGATGTATTACTAGTATATAATAAAGCAGTTCATCATAAAACATGACTTGCAGTAGCACACTAAAGTCATGATACTTAACGAGTGCTCTTATTTGGTGACTGGATTCAGAGACCTTTATCGTGTGATATAAATTCATTGCATTGTTTTCATTTTATTTACAGAATATATATGCTTTTGGAAACATGACGGGACCTACTGAACAAAACTGTTTATTAGGAAATAGAACATGTCTGCATCAGTTATTAATCCAACAATTCCTAAAAACTGATCAGTATATTTATCTATCATGCTAACAATTACATCTCTATTGTTTGTCACTGTAAATCACAGTATAAAAACTCAGATATTTAGCTGAGGACAATGTGTTCTCAATGGCCACGTAACAAACTATTAAATAACAAAGACACAGGAATGGAAAGGCAACCAAAGTCCAAACTGCTGATTTAATAAAATTAAATAAAATGAAGCGCTTTTTGTTTGCTTGCAAAGCAAACTTCATCTATACAAAATAGAAGTGTACTAAAATAGTACTAGGTGATAGATGTGTACCTATCAGAACAGACAACATGAAACGCATATATTTAAAGACACACTCCCTCTTAGAAGCCACTACTATCACATTAGAGAAACTATACAATAAAAATAGGAAAACTATTATTATAAATGTATCATATAGCTCATAAAATGTATTTACTAAATACTGTTTTTCTTAAATGTATTTAAAAATAACACACCGAGATTATAATATAAATATAAATGTCAAATACAAAAGCTGGCCACAACTAAACTAAATTATAAGTATGTTAAAGTGACCATAACAGGCATCCTCATCTCTGCAAACTTTTCAGTTTCAAAATGCAACTAATGGAACATGTTTCATTTAAGCCTGGAAAATTATAGGTATTTAAATTACTTTGCCAAAAAAGTTCTACAACTATATGTTGCTGTCATACCCTAGGTTCCCATATTTTTTTGGAATCCCCAAAATTCATAAAATTTTTTTGGATCCACCTATGAGACCCTTGGTGGATGGCCATAGCTCACCTACCTATCCATGTGCAAAATGTGTTGAATCCATACTGAAGAAATATTTGGAACCTGAAGACCAAGTGTGTAAAGACTCTTGGTCTTTTTTTTACATAAAATTGATAACCTACAGTTTACTGAGGAATGTAATTTTTTAACGATGGATGTAAAAGATCTTTATACTTTTATTCCACATATGTTAGGCATTGAGTGGATTGGTTTCATGTTAAGGAAAAATGGAGCATCAGGGGCAGAAATTGCTTTAGTAATGGAATTACTTGATGTCATTTTGTCTAATAACTATTTCATGTTTGGTAACGACTTTTATTTGCAAAACGTGGGGGTAGCTATGGGCTCCCTTTGGTGAGCCAGCATAGCGAATTTAGTTATGGCATACTGGGAGACAGATTTTGTGTTTAAAAATGAAAATCTGAGTAATTCCCTAGTGTACTATACACGATATCTAGATGATATTTTTATTTTATTAAAAGGTGATACTGATGACAGTAATAATCTAGTAGATTATTTTAATCAGTCAACCCAGTTTTTGCAATTTACATCCATGTTCAACATGAGGAGATTGCTTATTTAGATGTTTGGCTAACAAAGAACAGAGTACAACAATGTTTTGTAGCCAAGATTCATAGGAAGAGCACATATTCTAATGACTTCCTGCATTTTTCAAGTTGTCACCCTCACCATCAGAAATAGTCAGTTGTTAAAGGCCAACTGGTGAGGGCTGCACGAATAGTAAGTCAGAACAATGAGTTTGTGGATGAATGTTATTTACTAAAAAATATGTTTTTGAGTCGTGACTACCCTGAAACTTTATTGGACTCCTTGATAGAAGAGGTCAAATCCAAGAGGTTTAATAAGGTTTATAACCCTATTTTAAGTATTAAGCAAGTAGGTATGGCCCAAGGTGTTACTTTTAATTTAGCTAATCAAGAGGTCACGAACAGCCTCAATGAACAGAATGTAAGAGGCAAAATTGACTTTCACTTGAGTTTTATTACTACATTCACTGTGGATAATCAATTAATCACTAAGATTATCCAGAAAACTTGGAATTATTTAAAATCAACCCAATGTTATTTAGTAAATTGGGAGATCACCCTAAAGTGATATTTAGAAGGGGTAAAAACCTAAAGAATTTGTTGGAACAACAACGTAGGCGTACCCCTAAAATTACAGGTATGGGGAAATGTGAATCCTGTAATTTTTGCAAACATATTGATATTGCGAATTGTTTTTTCATCAACAACATTCAGTGTAAGTTAAAACAAAGGTGTAATTGAAACGCTAAGAATGTGGTTTATTTAGCTAGGTGCCAATGTTGGCCCAAGGTTTACACTGGCAAAATGGAGCATAGACTCCGTGATTGAGTCTATGAACATCAGTATGCAATTTCCAAAGGAAAAATTGAAAATACCCTAGCAAAACACATTCTGACTTACAAGGAACATACATTTAAATACATGATCATAGACCAGGTACCCCATAACATCAGGGGTGGTCCTTTACCTTTACATTTAGAGGAATTAGAACTTTTTTGGCAAATTAATTTAAATGCCTATAATCTTCCAGGCTTAAATGAAACCTCTTCCATTAGTTGCATTTTGAAACTGAAAAGTTTGCAGAGATGAGGATGCCTGTTATGGCCACTTTAACATACTTGTAATTTAGTTTAGTTGTGGCCAGCTTTTGTATTTGACATTTATATTTATAGTTTTATTTATATCTTGGTGTGGTGTTTTTAAATGCATTTAAGAAAAACAGTATTTAGTAAATAAATATTATGAGCTATATGATACATTTATAATAATAGTTTTCCTATTTTTATTGTATAGTTTCTCTAATGTGATAGTTAGTAGTGGCTTCTAAGATGGAGTGTGTCTTTAAATATATGTGTTTCATGTTGTCTGTTCTGATAGGTACGCATCTATCACCTGGTACTATTTTAGTACACTTCTATTTTGTACAGTGTATAGCTGTTATCTGACGAAGTTTGCTTTGCAAGCAAACGAAAAGCGCTTCATTTTATTTCATTTTATTAAATCAGCAGTTTGGACTTTGGTTGGCTTGCCGTTCCTGTGTCTTTGTTATTTGACAATGTGTTCGCCCCTGAACTGGATTCTTTATTTATTTGTCTGTATGTTTGTTTGTTTGTTTGTTTATGTGCTTGCTTTTTTGTTTGTTTGCTTGTATGTTTGTTTTATATACTGCGAGTACACCAATAAGTACTGCCACTCAAAACGGATTACAAGACGGATAACATAGACGGAGTAACTTCTAAAAACTGTTTGGCTTAATTAAGTATAAAAACACATGGACTGACAGAAAATATAATAATCAAGTGAAGTTAAGTGCTTTCACCCAGTGTATCTGGGCTTCTTCAGAACTAACTGATTTAGTTCATTATAGTGTATTATATGTTTTTTTTTAATGAACTTAATGAATGAATGAAGTTACTCCATCTATGTTATCCGTCTTGTAATCTGTTTTGAATGGCAGCACTTATTGGTGTACTCGCAGTATATTTTTTTCTTTAGTTTTTGGTTCTGTTTTTTTCATTCAGTTGTATGTTTGTTTTGTTAACTGGAGAACACTGATCCAGAAACATCATTTTCAGTCCCAGCCCAGAATCTAAAGAAAATCATAAACAAATGAGTGGTATTTGCAAAGAGCAAAAACATTAACATAAACAAATACTGCAAAACTGCAAGTATAATAAGAGACCCAGGAAGCTCTACAAAGGGTATGTTATAGCCTCTCTTACCCCTCATACTGGCGCTGTATTTAATTATTGCTCTATAAGCAATATTTTACAAAAGCTATTGCTAAAAAGAAAGGTAGGGAAAAATGGGTATAGACAGGTTTGTAGACTAAAGTGGTATTGTCCTAGGGTTATTTGAAAGGAGATCCATAGCTAAATCAGTTGGCACCCCAGACAATCCCCAGAGTAGTGCTCCCAGCCCAAAGTTGAGGACAAAAAAAAGCATCTGTGTAAGTGTAGCAAAAACCTTATACCATTTCCTTGTTACAGCTGCAAACAAGCACACGCAACTAAACACCTTCATTTGGAAGGATCATCTTATCCCACTTGACTCTTGCCCTCTTCCCTGCCAAGATACAATCCTTCAGCTCTTTATTACAGTCGACTCCCTCTTATCCAGCCTATATTTAACCAGCCTCCTCTTTAACCGGCCATCACATTTCTGCTGCAACCCTAGCAAAAGACAACAAGGAAGAACAACACGTTCACATCCTCTGGGCTAAATAATGACAGACTTTGAGTTTTAGACTTCATATTTATTAGAAAAATGCATACTAACACAAATCCTATTATTCTAGCTGACATATAACATACAAATGCTATTGGTATGCTTTTTCTGATTAACCAGATATTCATTTATCCAGCTTAAGGTCCGGTCCCAGCAAGACCAGATAAGAGGGAGTCTACTGTAATTGAAAACCACAACTTCTTCTCTGGTTTATAAAAATATGCCTGACCTGTGTATAAAACTAAAGGGACTAAAACATTTTTACTGCTTGTATCTTATTTATGTCCATAAAACAGACCTTCCAATATTTTTGTATTATTTTTTTTGTTTTGTCTTTTCTCACATATCCTTAGCTGCCATAGCAGAATCCTTTCTAACCCAAACTCTTAAGTACTTCATTTTATCATGTTCCCATAAATATGGGTACTGCTGAAAATTAATATGTGCATAAATAGCTTACAACTATTGTCTTTGTTTTGTCTTCATTCATTTTGCATCCTTAAAAGCTAAAACTGTTTCAGAATGTTCCATAACACTAAAGTGTTCTTTTCTGGTTTTATCGGTACAAAATAATATCATCTGTAAATAAAGCCAACTTTTTATGACTACCATACTAATTATACCTTTGAATTTCTGAGTCCCTAATTTTCTTTGCCAGTGGCTCTAAATACAATGCAAATAACAAAGAGGAAAGAGGACACCCCTCACCTGGTTCCTCTGTTCAAACAGAACTTAACAGAGTAGAACTCCCCACTTTAATTTTCCCCTCTGATCCCTCATACATCCTCCTAATTAAATTCATTATTTTGTCAATGAATGCAAGTGCCTCCATTTCCCTACTCATAAAATCCCAGCTTACTCTGTTAAATGCTTTCTCTGCATCAATACCTACTAACTGCAGTGATATTTCCTTACAGGCTGCTTCCCTCTGGATCATCATTGTTCTGTTAATGTTGTCAAATATTTGCCTCACCTCCAAAGAACCACACTGATCTATATCTATCCATTTTGGTATCACCTTTGCCATTCTTTTAGCCATTATAGACATACATATTTTATAATCATGGTTTAGAATCAAAATGGGCCTATATGATGCTAGACCTGATGGGTCTTTACTATCTTCTTCCAGGATGCCGGTGCTTCTCCTCCTTTTAAAATACTATTAAATAAAACCTTCCAGACCTTTATCACTTTCTTCCCTCCTAGCTTCCAAACTTCCACAGGAATACCACCTATTCCTGGAGACTCTCCTGTAGATTGGTTATACATCATCATTTTTATCTCATCCCCTCCCATCTTAACTGTTAGTAATTGAGTCTCATTTGCCTCTAGCATTGGCATATTTAATTCTTCCACACACATTTCCATTTTCTTTTTTTTTCTTGATTTCCACATTTCTCTGCTTTATACACATGTTCATACCATTTCTGAAATGTTTATAATACCTATATAGGATCTCTGGTTATTTTCCTTGTTATTAGCTCCTAACACTGGCAACAACCCTTTCTACTGTCCATTGCCTGAGCCATTGTTGTTTTTGTGCTCTGGAGCTATTATAAAAAAACAGCTGCTTATCAGCAATATTTCTAAACTCATGCATATTATTGAGGTAGTCCCTTATTTTCTCTTTAGCACTCTGCAGTTGCTCTTTTTTGTGTTCTGTGAGATTCCCCATATTCTACAATACTTTAACCTTTATCAGTTCCCCTAATTAATTCTTGGTACTTCTTAACCATTTCTCTTATTAGTTTATTTATATCCTATTTTTAAACTCCACTTTCAGTTTATCCTACTCTTTAGCTGTATTTTCTGAAGAAATTTCTGTATTCCCTAATAATTACCAAATAATTTCCACTACCAATTCCTTAAATTCCTCTCTGTTTACCAGATAGATGTGGAAGATCCTGTGTCTCATTTTTATTTCATTATCCTGCATTTTTATTTTAGTTATTATTGATGCATGATCTGAAATAGTTATTGGATGTGTATCAAAACTTTCAATTAAATGCACATATTCCTGTGTAATATAATTTCTGTCTAGCATAGCCCAGTTTTTTGTACCTTGGGGAATAACATATAAATTATCTCTGAGGTCCTATTACTAAATTCACATCTTCCATACCAAATATTTTTATAAATTTCGTCACAAATCTACCATCTTTTGTTATATTTTCTGTTCTAGGCCCCCAGATATATCTTCACTGTTGCAAATCAAATTCCATTCCCCATCTATAAGTACTATTCCCTGCTGAAAGCTGATTATTTATCCTAGATTTTTCTTAGTTCCTTTTTAGCAATTTTAGGTGGAATATAAATACATGCCTGTATAATCCTATAGCAGTTAATATAAGTACTTCCTTTTTCCTTTTCCCAGCTATTCTGCTAAATGACCACCCTGCGATCCTTTTTTATCAAATTAACATTCTCACTTCTTTCCATACTTGTGTGCTGTAGCATAACTATTTGTACTCTGCATTGTTTAATATAGTTCACAACACTTTCTTTTTATATACTATGTAACCATTTACATTCAAAGATAATATGGAAAGGATTGCCGTTATGATAAGAAGTTATTTTTTCCACCTTTTTAAATGTCTAGTTTTAACTTTTTTTGGTAGGTTGATCTTTTACACAGTTGTTTCTTGTCATAGCCATTTGAACCTATGTCACAGCTTACAAAACTTTTTTTTTTAATTTTTAATAAAACCCCTCAAAAAACCCTCCTCAAAACACCTAAATAACCTACTAACTTAATACAAACACTCAAAACTATGTAGCTCTTCCAATAACGAAATTTAACTCTACTAATAAGAAACATTATCCCAGATTGACAGCTATACTCAATACAGAGAAACTGGAAGGAAAAGAATGTATTAATGTTATGAAGGCACAAATAAGCAATTGGACTGGTATTCCACAGCAGGAGTTTCTGCCTTCTGAACTCAGTAGTAATTATATTACCATGTGTCTCTCCACTACCTTACCTATGACTGGCCACTTTCTAAGAAGTAGCATCTCACATAATGTTTGGAATGCACATTATATAGGACTATTGCATTGCTGAGCTCATTGTCAGGGTAGTCCTATCTCTATACTTTGAGAGAATGAATGTAAACTCAGCAAAGAGAGTTTCAACCACAGAGGTGTTACACAAATGAGATCATGTATCAACTACACCATGATACATTAAGTGTAACTCTAAGCAGATGATAGTAGAGGCAAAGACAGATTGTGTATTTGCACAGCATAACATTACACACTTAATAATATTCAGACAATTTGTACAATCAGAGATGCCATACCTGCAGTGTTTATAACACAAATGCTCATCTCAAATTGAATGTGGACCATCCATTTATAGCTGCAGCCTCTAAGAAAAATACCACCGCTTTACAAACCATTTCTAACAAAATCTGACAGTTAATTACTAACTGCCCAACTCTTGCCAAAGCTAAATGGCTCTCAGTACATTTGAGAGCCAGTCTTATACTAGGATCAATAGTCACCACTCCATTCACTTTTTTTGCTTTTATTCCGTAGGATCATTAATCCACAAAGCCCTTTTTCTTGAGATATCTTCCCCTCTCACTCATAAACTTTTCACCAAATCCTCCAAATATAATCCTAAGGGTATCTGTCAATCTCAACCTACCCTACTAACTCCAAAAAGTAAACTCTATTGCACTGACCATGCATTCATTCTCCATCCTAGCACTTAAACTATAGATCTCCATTCTTCTCCCAATCTGAGATGTCCAAAAGTACTCATGTTTCAGGCAACAGCTCAAGTAACAGATTTTCACCCAGGCAAAGTGCATCTGCAATCACTCAGGTCACGCTATATGAACCCTGTATCTCTCTCACACACCCCTTTATCCCTGTTTCATCCCTCCTTATCTCATCTTGTCATCCTCTTTACTTACTGCCTCTTAATCCTACTTCCCTTTTGTCTTTGCATCTTTCTCACATTTCTTGTCCTTTCTACACCTCTTCCCTCTGCATGCCTCTTACACCTTTTCTATGTCTTCTCCCCATTGTATCCTTTCTTGCAACTATTTTCATTCGCATCTTCTATACAGTTATATGCCGCTATCCCTGTAGTATAAGTCATTTCAGTCATTATAGCCACATCTTATCCATAAAGCTCTGCTCAACATAATTCCATTTTTGTTTTGATATCATTAACTGCTCCTTGAACTAAATGTTGTAGCATATTCTTGCATCTGTAAATATGTATATATATATATATATATATATATATATATATATATATTTATATATATTTATATGTTTTTAGCATATCCTTGTATCTGTAAATATGTTTTGTTCATTTCTTATGTAATCTTATTCACGCAGGCTGTACCTGTAAATGGTCCATTGAGATCAGTGCACTACTCCAGTAAAGAAATATAAATAAATAAATAAATACTGCTGCAGGATTATACTGGGAACATGAGTGCCAGCACTACAACATGCATATGAAACATTTCTTCATGTTTCACTTTTTTTAATCTTTGAGAAAAGAAATTAATACAGCATTATTAAGCTCAATTTTTAATGTGGTAGGTATGCATGCTGTCCAACTGAGGCTGACTTCATGTCCTTAAACCAATTTCCTTGTACCCTAAGTATCACTGTTGTAAATCTTCTAGTACTACTTTTGATCTTCACACTATTTGTACAACACTTATACATTACATGTGATATTGTCACTTCATGTTACCATCATTAACAATTTTGTATTAATTTTAAACAGCACTTGCTGGAGAGCCTGTGGGATTTGAATGTCTTTTCTTTACCAGTCTAGATTTTTGTTTGGATTTCTCATATGATATATTAATCCTGCAACACAAATTTGAGACTTATTTTTGTCTACTAATAGTACTTTTACATTTGAAACTGTTTTGCTTTTTTCTCTAGTGGCAGAAAGGGAAACTGCATTGTTTTCAGAATGTATTTGCTAGCAGTTAGTCAGCACTGTGAGTTTCTATTTGATTTGTATTCCTTCAGCCTTTCTTTAGTTTGTGTTGCATTGCATGGCTTAGATTAGAACTTGTTTGAGCTGATCTTTCTAGTGCTACATGATGCACAACAATGTACTCACCCATGTCAGTAGGTGCCTGTTTTTACCATCTTAATGTGATGTACTCCCTTTTAATAGCTGTGCAACACACAGCAGCTTGCAAATATGCTAGTTTACTAATTTGTATCACCTCTGCTGGTATTTTGTGCCACTTTTTAATTTTTGTACAGTGCTTAATTTTGTGGAACCTATGCCTACATTGGGAGCTTTTATAACCTTTGTGCAATTTTTCATCCTTTTTTAATGTGTATCTATGTTGTACACATAAGGCTTATAAAAAGTGAATTTGCACCTTTATCATCTACTTTGAAATACAGAGAAATGCTTCTATTTGCAGCCATCTTATCTGCTTCCCATTCTGAGGTGCCACTCTCAGTCACACCAAAACCAGGTATGCTCAGTATGCTTAGGCTAATCCAGCTAAACTTTACTGGTCAAGACATCTTGGACAGCCTTAGAGTGGACATGGATATATTATGGGCTTTGGTTATTTTGTATGGTCCGAAGATAGAGACTGAGGGAATACACAGCTTTTCTATGCCTGTGGATGCCAAGTTATATATAGCCCTCAGTATACTTGCCAGAGGACCTTCTACAGACATACTGGGAACACATTGGGTATCTCACAGGCTTGTGCTTTGAGGAAACTTGCAGTTCTACAACATGCTCTTCACACATTTGGATCAATATATTTATTTCATATTGTCACCTCAGGTCCAAACCAGTACCATGTGTGCCTTCTGCCGGATGGCATGCTTTCCCAAGGTCTTTGGTGTGATAATTTACTCCAATATTTCCATTAGTGTCCTATATGGACCACAAGGGGAGCAGTGCTGGAACAGGAAGAGCCACCATATCACCAACTGCCAGGCAGTGTGTGATGCATGAGAGTGCATCACTAACATGTCAGTCTAGTATCCTGTCTGTGCCCATGATTCACATATTTGGCACACAAGCTCACTCTAGCTTCTCTTTCTAGAGGGTAGGATTCCTCATGGTCATTTACTTGGTAAGCACAAAGCATTCCTAACCATAGGTATTTCAGTATCTTTAAAGTGGTATGGGTACTAATGAGTAATCACCCCCCTTCTATTTGTTATGTGCCCCCTCCCTCTTATGTTTTGCAGGTGATGCAGCCTACTCACTTGAACCTTGGCTATTGACACTAGTCCATAAGCCCAAGGGAACTGTCAAGGAGTGCTTCAACATTGCCTTGTCCTAGAGACCGTTAATCAGTGAGCCAGTGTTTGGCCTGCTCAATGTTGGGGTGCCCTTCAGTACAACCCTGCTGCTGCATGCAGGTTGTTTAACACCTGCTGTATTCTATACAATATGATTGTATGTTTGTCTGGTGCACAGCTGCCATAGCCAGTTACCATTAATGGCAGTACAGCTCCCTCTATTATTTCTCCAACCGATGACGATTGTGACTGTGGCCAGCCAATGGCAGTAGCTTGGCAAAGCCTGCAGCAGGCTCATACATGATATGAAGCTGTGCAGGTAAGGAGGAGGTGTCTTGTCTACAACTATAAACCATGATTTTAGTGAAAATATATAAAAAAAAAATAATTCACTCAGATAATATGTGAAGCATGAAGTGCTACTTGTGGGCTATGCTAAGTGAGGCATGGTCACCTTACACTATATGTCAGACATTTTCTGTTTTTCAACAAAAGTGATATTGTCTTTCATGAGTCTGCCCTCAATCATCATTTGTACAATGTTAAGGTGTAAGTGAACCAAGTGCTAGTTATTCTGCCAGGGTTCGACTTAAGTGTGTAAAAGCAGGTGTTATGAAATATGTTTATGGCTATATTGATAGTTTTAACTACAGTACCAGATACTTCTTACCATGCTGAAATTGCTTGTATTGGAAAATATTTCACTCTCTGTCTCTACTTTGTTTTTTTTCCTATAGTATTCTCCTTTTTTCAGATTTCAGTAAGAAATGCAGCAGTAGCTGTGTGTTGAAACTGACTGCTTGGTAAGTATTGATTTCATCTTTCTAATGTTGAAAATGTAAGTTATAATTGGAGAATGTCATACACAATTGTCCCATAAGGTTAGTGTGGATGATGGTTCCGTCAATCATGAAAAAGTGCTGGTATGTGAATTTGCTGCTGATTTGCTCCATGATAGGATTTGCAAGATGCAGAGGAACTTCTTAACATTGACCTAACTATGCTGCAGGCCCTAGACCTGGACTCTGAGGTTCTACCACAAGTTGTGTACTCTGATTAGGCCTGGTGGTGGAATTCACATAAGTGCCTGCAGCAGTTTCTTGAGATGCATGTGGTGTCTGCCCACTTATCTACCACTCATGTGGACAGCTCTCCAGTGGTGTGTGCCCCACTCATCTACCACTCATGGACAGCTGTCAGAGGTGGGTGCCCCTCTCAACTACCAATCATGTAGACACCTCTCTGGCTACATATATCTGTGCTCCCAATGTGTGCCACTCATGTGGACAGCTCTCTGGCTACATACATCTGTGTTCCCAATGTGTGTCACTCATCTGGACAGCTCTCTGGCTACATATATCTGTGTTCCCAATGTGTGCCACTCATGGACAGCTCTCTGACTACATATATCTGTGTTCTCAATGTATGTCTTGTAAGGCTTTACCAGTGTGTGCATGGAGGCTGATTTGGACCATACTATGCACGATAATCATGATATTCTACATGGCCTCCACCATTATCATGTACTGGCAAAATTTCTCATGTTTCCCTGCGATATTCTTACTATCTCTACCTGTGTCTCAGTAGCAGTAGCCTGGGAATGAACTATGTAATGGCACTTCTAGTACCAGGCAGCCAAGGCATTGCACTTCTCTGCAGCTAACAGTGAAATATGTCTTTGCCTGGCATGTCTGTGTACAGGTAATGGCAACATTTACTCTGAAAGAGTAGCTTATCTTCAAGCAGTTTATGCTGTGCACAAGAAGCAGATGTTGAGCTGTGCAGTGTTTCCCCCACTGTAATGACGTGTCATCACTGTGATGAGTGAGTGAGCCCATGTCACTGCCTAAGGAGCTATCAACCTGCTGCTGTGTAGGGACCCCTACCAGTGTACTCTGAGACTGTGAGCTTCTTTTCTCAGGTTGTGTCATGAATATGGGAGATACAGCATCATCACTAACAGCTGTTGTGCTAAGTCATGGGATAAGATTGCATCTGGTGTTGACCCTGTGAAGAAATATGTGATGATGCGGTTAATATGTATGTGACAGGTGGAATTATGTGTATGTATATCTAGGATGTCTACACTTACCATCCTTTGTATACATTGTGCTGCATCTGACATTGATGGCATATCTGATGATGAAACATATAAGGGTGATACATGCACATATCTCATGCCAAATACATGTTAGCATAATGCACATATTTCATGCCAAATACATGTTAGCATAATGTAGTAAAATGAGCTGCACACTAACATTCCATATGTCTGGAAGTTCTGGTGTCAACACCACATCAAATGATTCCAGCGACATTCTCATCTGCATCCAAATCATCAGCTCCAATAGAAAGAAGGTACTCCTCATCTGGAGTTAAAGGTTGGAGTGTGGAAGGACCACCATCACTGCTGCTATAGGTAATTGCATTTTGCCTGGCCTTTATTCTGGCATGTTCCACCATTTCATTGGCTGTTTCCCTGCACTGTGCCAGGATGTAATTCCTTTCCCCTACTGCATTAATGCCCATTAATGCATTAAGGCACTATTTGACTCCATACCTTAGCTGTCTTTGTTCTGGCCCGACTTTTACAAAAAAAGGTGTTTCCCATATAACCTCTGAGCATCTATTAGGATGTGATTCTTCTGTGGACAGAAATTGTCTCTTCTATGTCTTGTTCCCTGAAGTTGCATCATGTTATAATCTGCAGTCACATATTGTGACAAAGTGGCCACAACCTGCCTTGTATAATACATTAATGAAATACGGAGTGTGCATATCAGATTATTAGAAAAAGAAGGAAAAAGGGTGATAAGCACACTGTGGATTTGAATTTGGTTGGCAGTACTG